>NW_026961475.1:0-247472 GCF_963924245.1 Chroicocephalus ridibundus | reverse complement strand
CCCAGGTGTGTGGGGCTACGCAAGCGGTTCCCAAAGAGCTTTAGAACAAGGCATAGTTTTCCCTGCTGGCTCTTTGGGCGTGGGATCAACCTCCAGACATATGGCCATTTTTGGGCCTGGCGTGACGCCATGTGGGAAAGAGTGGTTTTGAGGCTGAAGGCAGCAGGAAAGCCTGCAGCCCCGAGGTGTGTGGGGCTACGCAAGCGGTTCCCAAAGAGCTTTAGAACAAGGCATAGTTTTCCCTGCTGGCTCTTTGGGCGTGGGACCAGTCTCCAGACATATGGCCATTTTTTTACCTTGAGCGACGCCATGTGGGAAAGGGTGGTTTTGAGGCTGAAGGCAGCAGGAAAGCCTGCAGCCCCCAGGTGTGTGGGGCTACGCAAGCGGTTCCCAAAGAGCTTTAGAACAAGGCATAGTTTTCCCTGCTGGCTCTTTGGGCGTGGGACCAGTCTCCAGACATATGGCCATTTTTGGGCCTGGCATGACGCCATGTGGGAAAGGGTGGTTTTGAGGCTGAAGGCAGCAGGAAAGCCTGCAGCCCGCAGGTGTGTGGGGCTACGCAAGCGGTTCCCAAAGAGCTTTAGAACAAGGCATAGTTTTCCCTGCTGGCTCTTTGGGCGTGAGACCAGTCGCCAGACGTATGGCCATTTTTGTGCCTGGCGTGGGGCCAAGTGGGAAAGGGTGGTTTTGAGGCTGAAGGCAGCAGGAAAGCTTGCAGCCCCCAGGTCTGTGGGGCCACGCAAGCTGTCCCAAAGAGCTTTAGAACAAGGCATAGTTTTCCCTGCTGGCTCTTTGGGAAAGGGACCAGTCTCTAGAAATATAGCCATTTTTGTGCCTGGCGTGATGCCAAGTGGGAAAGGGTGGTTTTGAGGCTGAAGGCAGCAGGAAAGCCTGCAGCCCGCAGGTGTGTGGGGCTACGCAAGCGGTTCCCAAAGAGCTTTAGAACAAGGCATAGTTATCCCTGCTGGCTCTTTGGGCGTGGGACCAACCTCCCGACATATGGCCATTTTTGTGCCTTGCGTGGCGCCAAGTGGGAAAGGGTGGTTTTGAGGCTGAAGGCAGCAGGAAAGCCTGCAGCCCGCAGGTGTGTGGGGCTACGCAAGCGGTTCCCAAAGAGCTTTAGAACAAGGCATAGTTTTCCCTGCTGGCTCTTTGGGCGTGGGACCAACCTCCAGACATATGGCTATTTTTGTGCCTGGCGTGACGCCATGTGGGAAAGGGTGCTTTTGAGGCTGAAGGTGCCAGAAAAGTCTGCAGCCCCCAGGTGTGTGGGGCTACGCAAGCGGTTCCCAAAGAGCTTTAGAACAAGGCATATTTATCCCTGCTGGCTCTTTGGGCGTGGGACCAACCTCCAGACATATGGCCATTTTTGTGCCTGGCGTGACGCCATGTGGGAAAGGGTGGTTTTGAGGCTGAAGGCAGCAGGAAAGCCTGCAGCCCCCAGGTGTGTGGGGCTACACAAGCGGTTCCCAAAGAGCTTTAGAACAAGGCATATTTATCCCTGCTGGCTCTTTGGGCGTGGGACCAACCTCCAGACATATGGCCATTTTTGTGCCTTGCGTGGCGCCAAGTGGGAAAGGGTGGTTTTGAGGCTGAAGGCAGCAGGAAAGCCTGCAGCCCGCAGGTGTGTGGGGCTACGCAAGCGGTTCCCAAAGAGCTTTAGAACAAGGCATAGTTTTCCCTGCTGGCTCTTTGGGCGTGGGACCAGTCTCCAGACATATGGCCATTTTTGGGCCTGGCGCGGCGTCAAGTGGGAAAGGATTGTTTTGAGGCTGAAGGCAGCAGGAAAGCCTGCAGCCCCCAGGTGTGTGGGGCTACGCAAGCGGTTCCCAAAGAGCTTTAGAAGAAGGCATAGTTTTCCCTGCTGGCTCTTTGGGCGTGGGACCAGTCTCCAGACATATGGCCATTTTTGGGCCTGGCTTGGCGCCATGTGGGAAAGGGTGGTTTTGAGGCTGAAGGCAGCAGGAAAGCCTGCAGCCCCCAGGTCTGTGGGGCTACGCAAGCGGTTCCCAAAGAGCTTTAGAACAAGGCATAGTTTTCCCTGCTGGCTCTTTCGGTGTAGGACCAATCTCCAGACATATGGCCATTTTTGTGCCTGACGTGACGCCAAGTTGCAGAGGATGGTTTTGAGGCTGAAGGCAGCAGGAAAGTCTGCAGCCCCCAGGTGTGCGGGGCTACGCAAGCGGTTCCCAAAGAGCTTTAGAACAAGGCATCGTTTTCCCTGCTGGCTCTTTGGGCGTGGAACAAATCTCCAGATATATGGCCATTTTTGTGCCTGGCTTGGCGCCATGTGGGAAAGGATTATTTTGAGGCTGAAGGCAGCAGGAAAGCCTGCAGCCCCCAGGTCTCTGCGGCTACGCAAGCGGTTCCCAAAGAGCTTTAGAACAAGGCATAGTTTTCCCTGCTGGCTCTTTCGGCGTGGGACCAGTCTCCAGACATATGGCCATTTTTGGGCCTGGCGTGGGGCCAAGTGGGAAAGGGTGGTTTTGAGGCTGAAGGCAGCAGGAAAGCTTGCAGCCTCCAGGTGTGTGTGGCTACGCAAGTGGTTCCCAAAGAGCTTTAGAACAAGGCATAGTTTTCCCTGCTGGCTCTTTGGGCGTGGGACCAACCTCCAGACATATGGCCATTTTTGTGCCTGGCGCGACGCCATGTGGGAAAGGGTGGTTTTGAGGCTGAAGGCAGCAGGAAAGCCTGCAGCCCCCAGGTGTGTGGGGCTACGCAAGCGGTTCCCAAAGAGCTTTAGAACAAGGCATATTTATCCCTGCTGGCTCTTTGGGCGTGGGACCAACCTCCAGACATATGGCCATTTTTGTGCCTTGCGTGGCGCCAAGTGGGAAAGGGTGGTTTTGAGGCTGAAGGCAGCAGGAAAGCCTGCAGCCCGCAGGTGTGTGGGGCTACGCAAGCGGTTCCCAAAGAGCTTTAGAACAAGGCATAGTTTTCCCTGCTGGCTCTTTGGGCGTGGGACCAACCTCCAGACATATGGCTATTTTTGTGCCTGGCGTGACGCCATGTGGGAAAGGGTGCTTTTGAGGCTGAAGGTGCCAGAAAAGCTTGCAGCCCGCAGGTGTGTGGGGCTACGCAAGCGGTTCCCAAAGAGCTTTAGAACAAGGCATAGTTTTCCCTGCTGGCTCTTTGGGCGTGGGACCAGTCTCCAGACATATGGCCATTTTTGGGCCTGGCGCGGCGCCAAGTGGGAAAGGATTGTTTTGAGGCTGAAGGCAGCAGGAAAGCCTGCAGCCCCCAGGTGTGTGGGGCTACGCAAGCGGTTCCCAAAGAGCTTTAGAACAAGGCATAGTTTTCCCTGCTGGCTCTTTGGGCGTGGGACCAGTCTCCAGACATATGGCCATTTTTGGGCCTGGCTTGGCGCCATGTGGGAAAGGGTGGTTTTGAGGCTGAAGGCAGCAGGAAAGCCTGCAGCCCCCAGGTGTGTGGGGCTACGCAAGCGGTTCCCAAAGAGCTTTAGAACAAGGCATAGTTTTCCCTGCTGGCTCTTTCGGTGTAGGACCAATCTCCAGACATATGGCCATTTTTGTGCCTGGCGTGACGCCAAGTTGCAGAGGATGGTTTTGAGGCTGAAGGCAGCAGGAAAGTCTGCAGCCCCCAGGTGTGTGGGGCTACGCAAGCGGTTCCCAAAGAGCTTTAGAACAAGGCATAGTTTTCCCTGCTGGCTCTTTGGGAAAGGGACCAGTCTCTAGAAATATAGCCATTTTTGTGCCTGGCGCGACGCCAAGTGGGAAAGGGTGGTTTTGAGGCTGAAGGCAGCAGGAAAACCTGCAGCCCCCAGGTCTGTGGGGCCACGCAAGCTGTTCCCAAAGAGCTTTAGAACAAGGCATAGTTTTCCCTGCTGGCTCTTTGGGCGTGGGACCAAATTCCAGCCATATGGACATTTTTGTGCCTGGCTTGGCGCCATGTGGGAAAGGGTGGTTTTGAGGCTGAAGGCAGCAGGAAAGCCTGCAAGCCCCCAGGTCTCTGGGGCCACGCAAGCGGTTCCCAAAGAGCTTTAGAACAAGTCATCGTTTTCCCTGCTGGCTCTTTGGGCGTGGGACCAGTCTCCAGACTTATGGCCATTTTTGGGCCTGGCGCGGCGCCAAGTGGGAAAGGATTGTTTTGAGGCTGAAGGCAGCAGGAAAGCCTGCAGCCCCCAGGTGTGTGGGGCTACGCAAGCCGTTCCCAAAGAGCTTTAGAACAAGGCATAGTTTTCCCTGCTGGCTCTTTGGGCGTGGGATCAACCTCCAGACATATGGCCATTTTTGTGCCTGGCGTGACGCCATGTGGGAAAGAGTGGTTTTGAGGCTGAAGGCAGCAGGAAAGCCTGCAGCCCCCAGGTGTGTGGGGCTACGCAAGCGGTTCCCAAAGAGCTTTAGAACAAGGCATAGTTTTCCCTGCTGGCTCTTTGGGCGTGGGACCAGTCTCCAGACATATGGCCATTTTTTTACCTTGAGCGACGCCATGTGGGAAAGGGTGGTTTTGAGGCTGAAGGCAGCAGGAAAGCCTGCAGCCCCCAGGTGTGTGGGGCTACGCAAGCGGTTCCCAAAGAGCTTTAGAACAAGGCATAGTTTTCCCTGCTGGCTCTTTGGGCGTGGGACCAGTCTCCAGCCATATGGCCATTTTTGGGCCTGGCGCGGCGCCATGTGGGAAAGGGTGGTTTTGAGGCTGAAGGCAGCAGGAAAGCCTGCAGCCCCCAGGTCTGTGGGGCTACGCAAGCGGTTCCCAAAGAGCTTTAGAACAAGGCATAGCTTTCCCTGCTGGCTCTTTGGGCGTGGGACCAGTCTCCAGACATATGGCCATTTTTGTGCCTGGCGCGGCGCCAAGTGGGAAAGGGTGGTTTTGAGGCTGAAGGCAGCAAGAAAGCCTGCAGCCTCCAGGTGTGTGGGGCTACGCAAGTGGTTCCCAAAGAGCTTTAGAACAAGGCATAGTTTTCCCTGCTGGCTCTTTGGGCGTGGGACCAGTCTCCAGACATATGGCCATTTTTGTGCCTGGCGTGACGCCATGTGGGAAAGGGTGGTTTTGAGGCTGAAGGCAGCAGGAAAGCCTGCAGCCCGCAGGTGTGTGGGGCTACGCAAGCGGTTCCCAAAGAGCTTTAGAACAAGGCATAGTTTTCCCTGCTGGCTCTTTGGGCGTGGGACCAGTCTCCAGACATATGGCTATTTTTGTGCCTGGCGTGACGCCATGTGGGAAAGGGTGCTTTTGAGGCTGAAGGTGCCAGAAAAGCCTGCAGCCCCCAGGTGTGTGGGGCTACGCAAGCGGTTCCCAAAGAGCTTTAGAACAAGGCATAGTTTTCCCTGCTGGCTCTTTGGGCGTGAGACCAGTCGCCAGACATATGGCCATTTTTGGGCCTGGCGTGGGGCCAAGTGGGAAAGGGTGGTTTTGAGGCTGAAGGCAGCAGGAAAGCTTGCAGCCCCGAGGTCTGTGGGGCTACGCAAGCGGTTCCCAAAGAGCTTTAGAACAAGGCATAGTTTTCCCTGCTGGCTCTTTGGGCGTGGGACCAGTCTCCAGACATATGGCCATTTTTGGGCCTGGCGCGGCGCCAAGTGGGAAAGGGTGGTTTTGAGGCTGAAGGCAGCAAGAAAGCCTGCAGCCTCCAGGTGTGTGGGGCTACGCAAGTGGTTCCCAAAGAGCTTTAGAACAAGGCATAGTTTTCCCTGCTGGCTCTTTGGGCGTGGGACCAACCTCCAGACATATGGCCATTTTTGGGCCTGGCGTGACGCCATGTGGGAAAGGGTGGTTTTGAGGCTGAAGAGAGCAGGAAAGCCTGCAGCCCCCAGGTCTGTGGGGCTACGCAAGCGGTTCCCAAAGAGCTTTAGAACAAGGCATAGTTTTCCCTGCTGGCTCTTTGGGCGTGGGACCAACCTCCAGACATATGGCCATTTTTGTGCCTGGCGCGGGGCCAAGTGGGAAAGGGTGGTTTTGAGGCTGAAGGCAGCAGGAAAGCCTGCAGCCCGCAGGTCTGTGGGGCTACGCAAGTGGTTCCCAAAGAGCTTTAGAACAAGGCATAGTTTTCCCTGCTGGCTCTTTGGGCGTGGGACCAACCTCCAGACATATGGCCATTTTTGTGCCTTGCGTGGCGCCAAGTGGGAAAGGGTGGTTTTGAGGCTGAAGGCAGCAGGAAGGCCTGCAGCCCGCAGGTGTGTGGGGCTACGCAAGCGGTTCCCAAAGAGCTTTAGAACAAGGCATAGTTTTCCCTGCTGGCTCTTTGGGCGTGGGACCAACCTCCAGACATATGACTATTGTTGTGCCTGGCGTGACGCCATGTGGGAAAGGGTGCTTTTGAGGCTGAAGGTGCCAGAAAAGCCTGCAGCCCCCAGGTGTGTGGGGCTACGCAAGCGGTTCCCAAAGAGCTTTAGAACAAGGCATAGTTTTCCCTGCTGGCTCTTTGGGCGTGAGACCAGTCGCCAGACATATGGCCATTTTTGGGCCTGGCGTGGGGCCAAGTGGGAAAGGGTGGTTTTGAGGCTGAAGGCAGCAGGAAAGCTTGCAGCCCCCAGGTGTGTGGGGCTACGCAAGCGGTTCCCAAAGAGCTTTAGAACAAGGCATAGTTTTCCCTGCTGGCTCTTTGGGCGTGGGACCAGTCTCCAGACATATGGCCATTTTTGGGCCTGGCGCGGCGCCAAGTGGGAAAGGCTGGTTTTGAGGCTGAAGGCAGCAGGAAAGCATGCAGCCCCCAGGTGTGTGGGGCTACGCAAGCGGTTCCCAAAGAGCTTTAGAACAAGGCATAGTTTTCCCTGCTGGCTCTTTGGGCGTGGGACCAGTCTCCAGACATATGGCCATTTTTGGGCCTGGCGTGACGTCATTTGGGAAAGGGTGGTTTTGAGGCTGAAGGTGCCAGAAAAGCCTGCAGCCCCCAGGTCTCTGGGGCTACGCAAGCAGTTCCCAAAGAGCTTTATAACAAGGCATAGTTTTCCCTGCTGGCTCTTTGGGCGTGGGGTCAACCTCCAGACATATGGCCATTTTTGGGCCTGGCGTGACGCCATGTGGGAAAGGGTTGTTTTGAGGCTGAAGGCAGCAGGAAAGCCTGCAGCCCCCAGGTGTGTGGGGCTACGCAAGCGGTTCCCAAAGAGCTTTAGAACAAGGCATAGTTTTCCCTGCTGGCTCTTTGGGAAAGGGACCAGTCTCCAGACATATGGCCATTTTTGTGCCTGGCGCGGCGCCATGTGGGAAAGGGTGGTTTTGAGGCTGAAGGCAGCAAGAAAGCCTGCAGCCTCCAGGTGTGTGGGGCTACGCAAGTGGTTCCCAAAGAGCTTTAGAACAAGGCATAGTTTTCCCTGCTGGCTCTTTGGGCGTGGGACCAACCTCCAGACATATGGCCATTTTTGGGCCTGGCGTGACGCCATGTGGGAAAGGGTTGTTTTGAGGCTGAAGGCAGCAGGAAAGCCTGCAGCCCCCAGGTGTGTGGGGCTACGCAAGCGGTTCCCAAAGAGCTTTAGAACAAGGCATAGTTATCCCTGCTGGCTCTTTGGGCGTGGGACCAACCTCCAGACATATGGCCATTTTTGTGCCTTGCGTGGCGCCAAGTGGGAAAGGGTGGTTTTGAGGCTGAAGGCAGCAGGAAAGCCTGCAGCCCGCAGGTGTCTGGGGCTACGCAAGTGGTTCCCAAAGAGCTTTAGAACAAGGCATAGTTTTCCCTGCTGGCTCTTTGGGCGTGGGACCAACCTCCAGACATATGGCTATTTTTGTGCCTGGCGTGACGCCATGTGGGAAAGGGTGCTTTTGAGGCTGAAGGTGCCAGAAAAGCCTGCAGCCCCCAGGTGTGTGGGGCTACGCAAGCGGTTCCCAAAGAGCTTTAGAACAAGGCATAGTTTTCCCTGCTGGCTCTTTGGGCGTGAGACCAGTCGCCAGACATATGGCCATTTTTGGGCCTGGCGTGGGGCCAAGTGGGAAAGGGTGGTTTTGAGGCTGAAGGCAGCAGGAAAGCTTGCAGCCCCCAGGTCTCTGGGGCTACGCAAGCGGTTCCCAAAGAGCTTTAGAACAAGGCATAGTTATCCCTGCTGGCTCTTTGGGCGTGGGACCAACCTCCAGACATATGGCCATTTTTGTGCCTTGCGTGGCGCCAAGTGGGAAAGGGTGGTTTTGAGGCTGAAGGCAGCAGGAAGGCCTGCAGCCCGCAGGTGTGTGGGGCTACGCAAGCGGTTCCCAAAGAGCTTTAGAACAAGGCATAGTTTTCCCTGCTGGCTCTTTGGGCGTGGGACCAACCTCCAGACATATGGCTATTTTTGTGCCTGGCGTGACGCCATGTGGGAAAGGGTGCTTTTGAGGCTGAAGGTGCCAGAAAAGCCTGCAGCCCCCAGGTGTGTGGGGCTACGCAAGCGGTTCCCAAAGAGCTTTAGAACAAGGCATAGTTTTCCCTGCTGGCTCTTTGGGCGTGAGACCAGTCGCCAGACATATGGCCATTTTTGGGCCTGGCGTGGGGCCAAGTGGGAAAGGGTGGTTTTGAGGCTGAAGGCAGCAGGAAAGCTTGCAGCCCGCAGGTGTGTGGGGCTACGCAAGCGGTTCCCAAAGAGCTTTAGAACAAGGCATAGTTTTCCCTGCTGGCTCTTTGGGCGTGGGACCAGTCTCCAGACATATGGCCATTTTTGGGCCTGGCGTGACGCCATGTGGGAAAGGGTGGTTTTGAGGCTGAAGGCAGCAGGAAAGCCTGCAGCCCCGAGGTGTGTGGGGCTACGCAAGCGGTTCCCAAAGAGCTTTAGAACAAGGCATAGTTTTCCCTGCTGGCTCTTTGGGCGTGGGACCAGTCTCCAGACATATGGCCATTTTTGGGCCTGGCGCGGCGCCAAGTGGGAAAGGGTGGTTTTGAGGCTGAAGGCAGCAGGAAAGCCTGCAGCCCCAAGGTGTGTGGGGCTACGCAAGCCGTTCCCAAAGAGGTTTAGAACAAGGCATAGTTTTCCCTGCTGGCTCTTTGGGCGTGGGACCAGTCTCCAGACATATGGCCATTTTTGGGCCTGGCGTGACGCCATTTGGGAAAGGGTGGTTTTGAGGCTGAAGGTGCCAGAAAAGCCTGCAGCCCCCAGGTCTGTGGGGCTACGCAAGCCGTTCCCAAAGAGCTTTAGAACAAGGCATAGTTTTCCCTGCTGGCTCTTTGGGCGTGAGACCAGTCGCCAGACATATGGCCATTTTTGGGCCTGGCGCGGCGCCAAGTGGGAAAGGGTGCTTTTAAGGCTGAAGGCAGCAGGAAAGCCTGCAGCCCCCAGGTGTGTGGGGCTACGCAAGCGGTTCCCAAAGAGCTTTAGAACAAGGCATATTTTTCCCTGGTGGCTCTTTGGGCGTGGGACCAGTCTCCAGACATATGGCCATTTTTTTAACTTCAGCGACTCCAAGTGTGAAAGGGTGGTTTTGAGGCTGAAGGCAGCAGGAAAGTCTGCAGCCCGCAGGTCTGTGGGGCCACGCAAGCGGTTCCCAAAGAGCTTTAGAATAAGGCATAGTTTTCCCTGCTGGCTCTTTGGGCGTGGGACCAGTCTCCAGATATATGGCCATTTTTGTTCCTGGCGCGGGGCCAAGTGGGAAAGGGTGGTTTTGAGGCTGAAGGCAGCAGGAAAGCCTGCAGCCCCCAGGTCTGTGGGGCTACGCAAGCGGTTCCCAAAGAGCTTTAGAACAAGGCATAGTTTTCCCTGCTGGCTCTTTGGGCGTGGGACCAGTCTCCAGACATATGGCCATTTTTGTGCCTGGCGTGGCGCCATGTGGGAAAGGGTGGTTTTGAGGCTGAAGGCAGCAGGAAAGCCTGCAGCCCCCAGGTGTGTGGGGCTATGCAAGCGGTTCTCCAAAGAGCTTTAGTACAAGGCATAGTTTTCCCTACTGGCTCTTTGGGCGTGGGACCAGTCTCCAGACATATGGCCATTTTTGGGCCTGGCGCGACGCCATGTGGGAAAGGGTGGTTTTGAGGCTGAAGGTGCCAGAAAAGCCTGCAGCCCCCACGTGTGTGGGGCTACGCAAGCAGATCCCAAAGAGCTTTAGAACAAGGCATAGTTTTCCCTGCTGGCTCTTTGGGCGTGGGATCAACCTCCAGACATATGGCCATTTTTGGGCCTGGCGTGACGCCATGTGGGAAAGGGTGGTTTTGAAGCTGAAGGCAGCAGGAAAGCCTGCAGCCCCCAGGTGTGTGGGGCTACGCAAGCGGTTCCCAAAGAGCTTTAGAACAAGGCATAGTTTTCCCTGCTGGCTCTTTGGGCGTGGGACCAGTCTCCAGATATATGGCCATATTTGGGCCTGGCGTGACGCCATGTGGGAAAGGGTGGTTTTGAGGCTGAAGGCAGCAGGAAAGCTTGCAGCCCCCAGGTCTCTGGGGCCACGCAAGTGGTTCCCAAAGAGCTTTAGAACAAGGCATCGTTTTCCCTGCTGGCTCTTTGGGCGTGGAACAAATCTTCAGATATATGGCCAATTTTGGGCCTGGCGCGGCGCCATGTGGGAAAGGGTGGTTTTGAGGCTGAAGGCAGCAGGAAAGCTTGCAGCCCCCAGGTGTGTGGGGCCACGCAAGCGGTTCCCAAAGAGCTTTAGAACAAGGCATAGTTTTCCCTGCTGGCTCTTTGGGCGTGGGACCAGTCTCCAGACATATGGCCATTTTTGTGCCTGGCGTGACGCCAAGTGGGAAAGGGTGGTTTTGAGGCTGAAGGCATCAGGAAAGCCTGCAGCCCCCAGGTCTGTGGGGCTACGAAAGCCGTCCCCAAAGAGCTTTAGAACAAGGCATAGTTTTCCCTGCTGGCTCTTTGGGCGTGGGACCAACCTCCAGACATATGGCCTTTTTTGTGCCTGGCGTGACGCCATGTGGGAAAGGGTGGTTTTGAGGCTGAAGGTGCCAGAAAAGCCTGCAGCCCCCAGGTCTGTGGGGCTACGCAAGCGGTTCCCAAAGAGCTTTAGAACAAGGCATAGTTTTCCCTGCTGGCTCTTTGGGCGTGGGACCAGTCTCCAGACATATGGCCATTTTTGGGCCTGGCGCGGCGCCAAGTGGGAAAGGGTGGTTTTGAGGCTGAAGGCAGCAGGAAAGCCTGCAGCCCCCAGGTGTGTGGGGCTACGCAAGCGGTTCCCAAAGAGCTTTAGAACAAGGCATAGTTTTCCCTGCTGGCTCTTTGGGCGTGGGACCAGTCTCCAGACATATGGCCATTTTTGGGCCTGGCTTGGCGCCATGTGGGAAAGGGTGGTTTTGAGGCTGAAGGCAGCAGGAAAGCCTGCAGCCCCCAGGTCTGTGGGGCTTCGCAAGCGGTTCCCAAAGAGCTTTAGAACAAGGCATAGTTTTCCCTGCTGGCTCTTTGGGAAAGGGACCAGTCTCCAGAAATATAGCCATTTTTGTGCCTTGCGCAACGCCAAGTGGGAAAGGGTGGTTTTGAGGCTGAAGGCAGCAGGAAAGCCTGCAGCCCGCAGGTCTGTGGGGCCACGCAAGCGGTTCCCAAAGAGCTTTAGAACAAGGCATAGTTTTCCCTGCTGGCTCTTTGGGCGTGGCACCAAACTCCAGACATATGGCCATTTTTTTGCCTGGCGTGACGCCATGTGGGAAAGGGTGGTTTTGAGGCTGAAGGCAGCAGGAAAGCCTGCAGCCCCCAGGTCTGTGGGGCCACGCAAGCGGTTCCCAAAGAGCTTTAGAACAAGGCATAGATTTCCCTGCTGGCTCTTTGGGCGTGGGACCAATCTCCAGATATATGGCCATTTTTGTGCCTGGCGCAGCGCCGTGTGGGAAAGGGTGGTTTTGAGGCTGAAGGCAGCAGGAAAGCCTGCAGCCCCCAGGTCTGTGGGGCTACACAAGCGGTCCCAAAAGAGCTTTAGAACAAGGCATAGTATTCCATCTGGCACTTTGGGCGTGGGACCAACCTCCAGACATATGGCCATTTTTTTGCCTGGCGTGACGCCATGTGGGAAATGGTGGTTTTGAGGCTGAAGGTGCCAGAAAAGCCTGCAGCCCCCAGGTGTGTGGGGTACGCAAGCGGTTCCCAAAGAGCTTTAGAACAAGGCACAGTTTTCCCTGCTGGCTCTTTGGGCGTGGGACCAGTCTCCAGACATATGGCCATTTTTGTGCCTGGCGTGGCGCCAAGTGGGAAAGGGTGGTTTTGAGGCTGAAGGCAGCAGGAAAGCCTGCAGCCCGCAGGTGTGTGGGGCTACGCAAGCGGTTCCCAAAGAGCTTTAGAACAAGGCATAGTTTTCCCTGCTGGCTCTTTGGGCGTGGGACCAACCTCCAGACATATGGCCATTTTTGTGCCTGGCGTGACGCCATGTGGGAAAGGGTGGTTTTGAGGCTAAAGGTGCCAGGAAAGCCTGCAGCCCCCAGGTGTGTGGGGCTACGCAAGCGGTTCCCAAAGAGATTTAGAACAAGGCATAGTTTTCCCTCCTGGCTCTTTGGGCGTGAGACCAGTCGCCAGACATATGGCCATTTTTGTGCCTGGCGTGACGCCACGTGGGAATGGGTGGTTTTGAGGCTGAAGGCAGCAGGAAAGCCTGCAGCCCCCAGGTGTGTGGGGCTACGCAAGTGGTTCCCAAAGAGCTTTAGAACAAGGCATAGTTTTCCCTGCTGGCTCTTTGGGCGTGGGACCAACCTCCAGACATATGGCCTTTTTTGTGCCTGGCGTGACGCCATGTGGGAAAGGGTGGTTTTGAGGCTGAAGGTGCCAGAAAAGCCTGCAGCCCCCAGGTCTGTGGGGCTACGCAAGCGGTTCCCAAAGAGCTTTAGAACAAGGCATAGTTTTCCCTGCTGGCTCTTTGGGCGTGGGACCAACCTCCAGACCTATGGCCATTTTTGGGCCTGGCGCGGCGCCAAGTGGGAAAGGGTGGTTTTGAGGCTGAAGGCAGCAAGAAAGCCTGCAGCCCCCAGGTGTGTGGGGCTACGCAAGCGGTTCCCAAAGAGCTTTAGAACAAGGCATAGTTTTCCCTGCTGGCTCTTTGGGCGTGGGACCAGTCTCCAGACATATGGCCATTTTTGGGCCTGGCTTGGCGCCATGTGGGAAAGGGTGGTTTTGAGGCTGAAGGCAGCAGGAAAGTCTGCAGCCCCCAGGTGTGTGGGGCTACGCAAGCGGTTCCCAAAGAGCTTTAGAACAAGGCATAGTTTTCCCTGCTGGCTCCTTGGGCGTGAGACCAGTCGCCAGACATATGGCCATTTTTGTGCCTGGCGTGGCGCCATGTGGGAAAGGGTGGTTTTGAGGCTGAAGGCAGCAGGAAAGCCTGCAGCCCGCAGGTGTGTGGGGCTACGCAAGCGGTTCCCAAAGAGCTTTAGAACAAGGCATAGTTTTCCCTGCTGGCTCTTTGGGAAAGGGACCAGTCTCCAGAAATATAGCCATTTTTGTGCCTGGCGCGACGCCAAGTGGGAAAGGGTGGTTTTGAGGCTGAAGGCAGCAGGAAAGCCTGCAGCCCCCAGGTCTGTGGGGCCACGCAAGCGGTTCCCAAAGAGCTTTAGAACAAGGCATAGTTTTCCCTGCTGGCTCTTTGGGCGTGGGACCAGTCTCCAGACATATGGCCATTTTTGTGCCTGGCGCGGCGCCAAGTGGGAAAGGGTGGTTTTGAGGCTGAAGGCAGCAGGAAAGCCTGCAGCCCCCAGGTCTGTGGGGCCACGCAAGTGGTTCCCAAAGAGCTTTAGAATAAGGCATAGTTTTCCCTGCTGGCTCTTTGGGCGTGGGACCAATCTCCAGCCATATGGCCATTTTTGGGCCTGGCGCGGCGCCAAGTGGGAAAGGGTGGTTTTGAGGCTGAAGGTGCCAGAAAAGCCTGCAGCCCCCAGGTGTGTGGGGCTACGCAAGCAGATCCCAAAGAGCTTTAGAACAAGGCATAGTTTTCCCTGCTGGCTCTTTGGGCGTGGGATCAACCTCCAGACATATGGCCATTTTTGGGCCTGGCGTGACGCCATGTGGGAAAGGGTGGTTTTGAAGCTGAAGGCAGCAGGAAAGCCTGCAGCCCCCAGGTGTGTGGGGCTACGCAAGCGGTTCCCAAAGAGCTTTAGAACAAGACATAGTTTTCCCTGCTGGCTCTTTGGGCGTGGGACCAGTCTCCAGATATATGGCCATATTTGGGCCTGGCGTGACGCCATGTGGGAAAGGGTGGTTTTGAGGCTGAAGGCAGCAGGAAAGCTTGCAGCCCCCAGGTCTCTGGGGCCACGCAAGTGGTTCCCAAAGAGCTTTAGAACAAGGCATCCTTTTCCCTGCTGGCTCTTTGGGCGTGGAACAAATCTTCAGATATATGGCCAATTTTGGGCCTGGCGCGGCGCCATGTGGGAAAGGGTGGTTTTGAGGCTGAAGGCAGCAGGAAAGCTTGCAGCCCCCAGGTGTGTGGGGCCACGCAAGCGGTTCCCAAAGAGCTTTAGAACAAGGCATAGTTTTCCCTGCTGGCTCTTTGGGCGTGGGACCAGTCTCCAGACATATGGCCATTTTTGGGCCTGGCGTGACGCCATGTGGGAAAGGGTGGTTTTGAGGCTGAAGGCAGCAGGAAAGCCTGCAGCCCCCAGGTCTGTGGGGCTACGAAAGCCGTCCCCAAAGAGCTTTAGAACAAGGCATAGTTTTCCCTGCTGGCTCTTTGGGCGTGGGACCAACCTCCAGACATATGGCCTTTTTTGTGCCTGGCGTGACGCCATGTGGGAAAGGGTGGTTTTGAGGCTGAAGGTGCCAGAAAAGCCTGCAGCCCCCAGGTCTGTGGGGCTACGCAAGCGGTTCCCAAAGAGCTTTAGAACAAGGCATAGTTTTCCCTGCTGGCTCTTTGGGCGTGGGACCAGTCTCCAGACATATGGCCATTTTTGGGCCTGGCGCGGCGCCAAGTGGGAAAGGGTGGTTTTGAGGCTGAAGGCAGCAGGAAAGCCTGCAGCCCGCAGGTGTGTGGGGCTACGCAAGCGGTTCCCAAAGAGCTTTAGAACAAGGCATAGTTTTCCCTGCTGGCTCTTTGGGCGTGGGACCAGTCTCCAGACATATGGCCATTTTTGGGCCTGGCGCGGCGCCATGTGGGAAAGGGTGGTTTTGAGGCTGAAGGCAGCAGGAAAGCCTGCAGCCCCCAGGTCTGTGGGGCTTCGCAAGCGGTTCCCAAAGAGCTTTAGAACAAGGCATAGTTTTCCCTGCTGGCTCTTTGGGAAAGGGACCAGTCTCCAGAAATATAGCCATTTTTGTGCCTTGCGCAACGCCAAGTGGGAAAGGGTGGTTTTGAGGCTGAAGGCAGCAGGAAAGCCTGCAGCCCGCAGGTCTGTGGGGCCACGCAAGCGGTTCCCAAAGAGCTTTAGAACAAGGCATAGTTTTCCCTGCTGGCTCTTTGGGCGTGGCACCAAACTCCAGACATATGGCCATTTTTGTGCCTGGCGTGACGCCACGTGGGAAAGGGTGGTTTTGAGGCTGAAGGCAGCAGGAAAGCCTGCAGCCCCCAGGTCTGTGGGGCCACGCAAGCGGTTCCCAAAGAGCTTTAGAACAAGGCATAGATTTCCCTGCTGGCTCTTTGGGCGTGGGACCAATCTCCAGATATATGGCCATTTTTGTGCCTGGCGCAGCGCCGTGTGGGAAAGGGTGGTTTTGAGGCTGAAGGCAGCAGGAAAGCCTGCAGCCCCCAGGTCTGTGGGGCTACACAAGCGGTCCCAAAAGAGCTTTAGAACAAGGCATAGTATTCCATCTGGCACTTTGGGCGTGGGACCAACCTCCAGACATATGGCCATTTTTTTGCCTGGCGTGACGCCATGTGGGAAATGGTGGTTTTGAGGCTGAAGGTGCCAGAAAAGCCTGCAGCCCCCACGTGTGTGGGGTACGCAAGCGGTTCCCAAAGAGCTTTAGAACAAGGCACAGTTTTCCCTGCTGGCTCTTTGGGCGTGGGACCAGTCTCCAGACATATGGCCATTTTTGTGCCTGGCGTGGCGCCAAGTGGGAAAGGGTGGTTTTGAGGCTGAAGGCAGCAGGAAAGCCTGCAGCCCGCAGGTGTGTGGGGCTACGCAAGCGGTTCCCAAAGAGCTTTAGAACAAGGCATAGTTTTCCCTGCTGGCTCTTTGGGCGTGGGACCAACCTCCAGACATATGGCCATTTTTGTGCCTGGCGTGACGCCATGTGGGAAAGGGTGGTTTTGAGGCTAAAGGTGCCAGGAAAGCCTGCAGCCCCCAGGTGTGTGGGGCTACGCAAGCGGTTCCCAAAGAGATTTAGAACAAGGCATAGTTTTCCCTCCTGGCTCTTTGGGCGTGAGACCAGTCGCCAGACATATGGCCATTTTTGTGCCTGGCGTGACGCCACGTGGGAATGGGTGGTTTTGAGGCTGAAGGCAGCAGGAAAGCCTGCAGCCCCCAGGTGTGTGGGGCTACGCAAGTGGTTCCCAAAGAGCTTTAGAACAAGGCATAGTTTTCCCTGCTGGCTCTTTGGGCGTGGGACGAACCTCCAGACATATGGCCTTTTTTGTGCCTGGCATGACGCCATGTGGGAAAGGGTGGTTTTGAGGCTGAAGGTGCCAGAAAAGCCTGCAGCCCCCAGGTCTGTGGGGCTACGCAAGCGGTTCCCAAAGAGCTTTAGAACAAGGCATAGTTTTCCCTGCTGGCTCTTTGGGCGTGGGACCAACCTCCAGACCTATGGCCATTTTTGGGCCTGGCGCGGCGCCAAGTGGGAAAGGGTGGTTTTGAGGCTGAAGGCAGCAAGAAAGCCTGCAGCCCCCAGGTGTGTGGGGCTACGCAAGCGGTTCCCAAAGAGCTTTAGAACAAGGCATAGTTTTCCCTGCTGGCTCTTTGGGCGTGGGACCAGTCTCCAGACATATGGCCATTTTTGGGCCTGGCTTGGCGCCATGTGGAAAGGGTGGTTTTGAGGCTGAAGGCAGCAGGAAAGCCTGCAGCCCCCAGGTGTGTGGGGCTACGCAAGCGGTTCCCAAAGAGCTTTAGAACAAGGCATAGTTTTCCCTGCTGGCTCCTTGGGCGTGAGACCAGTCGCCAGACATATGGCCATTTTTGTGCCTGGCGTGGCGCCATGTGGGAAGGGGTGGTTTTGAGGCTGAAGGCAGCAGGAAAGCCTGCAGCCCCCAGGTGTGTGGGGCTACGCAAGCGGTTCCCAAAGAGCTTTAGAACAAGGCATAGTTTTCCCTGCTGGCTCTTTGGGAAAGGGACCAGTCTCCAGAAATATAGCCATTTTTGTGCCTGGCGCGACGCCAAGTGGGAAAGGGTGGTTTTGAGGCTGAAGGCAGCAGGAAAGCCTGCAGCCCCCAGGTCTGTGGGGCCACGCAAGCGGTTCCCAAAGAGCTTTAGAACAAGGCATAGTTTTCCCTGCTGGCTCTTTGGGCGTGGGACCAGTCTCCAGACATATGGCCATTTTTGTGCCTGGCGCGGCGCCAAGTGGGAAAGGGTGGTTTTGAGGCTGAAGGCAGCAGGAAAGCCTGCAGCCCCCAGGTCTGTGGGGCCACGCAAGTGGTTCCCAAAGAGCTTTAGAACAAGGCATAGTTTTCCCTGCTGGCTCTTTGGGCGTGGGACCAATCTCCAGCCATATGGCCATTTTTGGGCCTGGCGCGGCGCCAAGTGGGAAAGGGTGGTTTTGAGGCTGAAGGCAGCAGGAAAGCTTGCAGCCCCCAGGTCTCTGGGGCCACGCAAGCGGTTCCCAAAGAGCTTTAGAACAAGGCATCGTTTTCCCTGCTGGCTCTTTGGGCGTGGGACCAGTCTCCAGACATATGGCCATTTTTGGGCCTGGCGCGGGGACAAGTGGGAAAGGGTGGTTTTGAGGCTGAAGGCAGCAGGAAAGCCTGCAGCCCCCAGGTCTGTGGGGCTACACAAGCGGTCCCAAAAGAGCTTTAGAACAAGGCATAGTATTCCATCTGGCACTTTGGGCGTGGGACCAACCTCCAGACATATGGCCATTTTTGTGCCTGGCGTGACGCCATGTGGGAAATGGTGGTTTTGAGGCTGAAGGTGCCAGAAAAGCCTGCAGCCCCCAGGTGTGTGGGGCTACGCAAGCGGTTCCCAAAGAGCTTTAGAACAAGGCACAGTTTTCCCTGCTGGCTCTTTGGGCGTGGGACCAGTCTCCAGACATATGGCCATTTTTGTGCCTGGCGTGGCGCCATGTGGGAAAGGGTGGTTTTGAGGCTGAAGGCAGCAGGAAAGCCTGCAGCCCCCAGGTGTGTGGGGCTACGCAAGCGGTTCCCAAAGAGCTTTAGAAGAAGGCACAGTTTTCCCTGCTGGCTCTTTGGGCGTGGGACCAGTCTCCAGACATATGGCCATTTTTGGGCCTGGCGCGGCGCCAAGTGGGAAAGGGTGGTTTTGAGGCTGAAGGCAGCAGGATAGCCTGCAGCCCGCAGGTGTGCGGGGCTACGCAAGCGGTTCCCAAAGAGCTTTAGAACAAGGCATAGTTTTCCCTGCTGGCTCTTTGGGCGTGGGACCAGTCTCCAGACATATGGCCATTTTTTTGCCTGGCGCGGCGCCATGTGGGAAAGGGTGGTTTTGAGGCTGAAGGTGCCAGGAAAGCCTGCAGCCCCCAGGTGTGTGGGGCTACGCAAGCGGTTCCCAAAGAGCTTTAGAACAAGGCATAGTTTTCCCTGCTGGCTCTTTGGGCGTGAGACCAGTCGCCAGACATATGGCCATTTTTGTGCCTGGCGTGGCGCCAAGTGGGAAAGGGTGGTTTTGAGGCTGAAGGTGCCAGAAAAGCCTGCAGCCCCCAGGTGTGTGGGGCTACGCAAGCGGTTCCCAAAGAGCTTTAGAACAAGGCATAGTTTTCCCTGCTGGCTCTTTGGGCGTGGGACCAGTCTCCAGACATATGGCCATTTTTGGGCCTGGCGCGGCGCCAAGTGGGAAAGGGTGCTTTTGAGGCTGAAGGCAGCAGGAAAGCCTGCAGCCCCCAGGTGTGTGGGGCTACGCAAGCGGTTCCCAAAGAGCTTTAGAACAAGGCATAGTTTTCCCTGCTGGCTCTTTGGGCGTGGGACCAGTCTCCAGACATATGGCCATTTTTGGGCCTGGCGCGGCGCCAAGTGGGAAAGGGTGCTTTTGAGGCTGAAGGATCCAGAAAAACCTGCAGCCCCCAGGTCTGTGGGTCTACGCAAGCGGTTCCCAAAGAGCTCTAGAACAAGGCATAGTTTTCCCTGCTGGCTCTTTGGGCGTGGGACCAGTCTCCAGATATATGGCCATTTTTGGGCCTGGCACGGCGCCATGTGGGAAAGGGTGGTTTTGAGGCTGAAGGCAGCAGGAAAGCCTGCAGCCCCCAGGTGTGTGGGGCTACGCAAGCGGTTCCCAAAGAGCTTTAGAACAAGGCATAGTTTTCCCTGCTGGCTCTTTGGGCGTGAGACCAGTCGCCAGACATATGCCCATTTTTGGGCCTGGCGTGGGACCAAGTGGGAAAGGGTGGTTTTGAGGCTGAAGGCAGCAGGAAAGCTTGCAGCCCCCAGGTCTCTGGGGCCACGCAAGCGGTTCCCAAAGAGCTTTAGAACAAGGCATCGTTTTCCCTGCTGGCTCTTTGGGCGTGGGACCAGTCTCCAGACATATGGCCATTTTTGTGCCTGGCGCGGGGCCAAGTGGGAAAGGGTGGTTTTGAGGCTGAAGGCAGCAGGAAAGCCTGCAGCCCCCAGGTCTGTGGGGCCACGCAAGCGGTTCCCAAAGAGCTTTAGAACAAGGCATAGTTTTCCCTGCTGGCTCTTTGGGCGTGGGACCAATCTCCAGCCATATGGCCATTTTTGGGCCTGGCGTGGCGCCAAGTGGGAAAGGGTGGTTTTGAGGCTGAAGGCAGCAGGAAAGCCTGCAGCCCCCAGGTGTGTGGGGCTACGCAAGCGGTTCCCAAAGAGCTTTAGAACAAGGCACAGTTTTCCCTGCTGGCTCTTTGGGCGTGGGACCAGTCTCCAGATATATGGCCATTTTTCGGCCTGGCACGGCGCCAAGTGGGAAAGGGTGGTTTTGAGGCTGAAGGCAGCAGGAAAGCCTGCAGCCCCCAGGTGTGTGGGGCTACGCAAGCGGTTCCCAAAGAGCTTTAGAACAAGGCATAGTTTTCCCTGCTGGCTCTTTGGGCGTGGGACCAGTCTCCAGACATATGGCCATTTTTGGGCCTGGCGTGACGCCATGTGGGAAAGGGTTGTTTTGAGGCTGAAGGTGCCAGGAAAGCCTGCAGCCCCAAGGTGTGTGGGGCTACGCAAGCGGTTCCCAAAGAGCTTTAGAACAAGGCTTAGTTTTCCCTGCTGGCTCTTTGGGCGTGGGACCAGTCTCCAGACATATGGCCATTTTTGGGCCTGGCGCGGCGCCAAGTGGGAAAGGGTGGTTTTGAGGCTGAAGGCAGCAGGAAAGCTTGCAGCCCCCAGGTCTCTGGGGCCACGCAAGCGGTTCCCAAAGAGCTTTAGAACAAGGCATAGTTTTCCCTGCTGGCTCTTTGGGCGTGGGACCAGTCTCCAGACATATGGCCATTTTTGTGCCTGGCGTGACGCCATGTGGGAAAGGGTGGTTTTGAGGCTGAAGGCAGCAGGAAAGCCTGCAGCCCCCAGGTCTGTGGGGCTACGAAAGCCGTCCCCAAAGAGCTTTAGAACAAGGCATAGTTTTCCCTGCTGGCTCTTTGGGCGTGGGACCAACCTCCAGACATATGGCCTTTTTTGTGCCTGGCGTGACGCCATGTAGGAAAGGGTGGTTTTGAGGCTGAAGGTGCCAGAAAAGCCTGCAGCCCCCAGGTCTGTGGGGCTACGCAAGCGGTTCCCAAAGAGCTTTAGAACAAGGCATAGTTTTCCCTGCTGGCTCTTTGGGCGTGGGACCAGTCTCCAGACATATGGCCATTTTTGGGCCTGGCGCGGCGCCAAGTGGGAAAGGGTGGTTTTGAGGCTGAAGGTGCCAGAAAAGCCTGCAGCCCCCAGGTCTGTGGGGCTACGCAAGCGGTTCCCAAAGAGCTTTAGAACAAGGCATAGTTTTCCCTGCTGGCTCTTTGGGCGTGGGACCAGTCTCCAGACATATGGCCATTTTTGGGCCTGGCTTGGCGCCATGTGGGAAAGGGTGGTTTTGAGGCTGAAGGCAGCAGGAAAGTCTGCAGCCCCCAGGTGTGTGGGGCTACGCAAGCGGTTCCCAAAGAGCTTTAGAACAAGGCATAGTTTTCCCTGCTGGCTCTTTCGGTGTAGGACCAATCTCCAGACATATGGCCATTTTTGTGCCTGGCGGCACGCCAAGTTCCAAAGGGTGTTTTTGAGGCTGAAGGCAGCAGGAAAGCCTGCAGCCCCCAGGTGTGTGGGGCTACGCAAGCGGTTCCCAAAGAGCTTTAGAACAAGGCATAGTTTTCCCTGCTGGCTCTTTGGGAAAGGGACCAGTCTCCAGAAATATAGCCATTTTTGTGCCTTGCGCAACGCCAAGTGGGAAAGGGTGGTTTTGAGGCTGAAGGCAGCAGGAAAGCCTGCAGCCCGCAGGTCTGTGGGGCCACGCAAGCGGTTCCCAAAGAGCTTTAGAACAAGGCATAGTTTTCCCTGCTGGCTCTTTGGGCGTGGCACCAAACTCCAGACATATGGTCATTTTTGTGCCTGGCGTGAAGCCACGTGGGAAAGGGTGGTTTTGAGGCTGAAGGCAGCAGGAAAGCCTGCAGCCCCCAGGTCTGTGGGGCCACGCAAGCGGTTCCCAAAGAGCTTTAGAACAAGGCATAGATTTCCCTGCTGGCTCTTTGGGCGTGGGACCAATCTCCAGATATATGGCCATTTTTGTGCCTGGCGCAGCGCCATGTGGGAAAGGGTGGTTTTGAGGCTGAAGGCAGCAGGAAAGCCTGCAGCCCCCAGGTCTGTGGGGCTACACAAGCGGTCCCAAAAGAGCTTTAGAACAAGGCATAGTATTCCATCTGGCACTTTGGGCGTGGGACCAACCTCCAGACATATGGCCATTTTTTTGCCTGGCGTGACGCCATGTGGGAAATGGTGGTTTTGAGGCTGAAGGTGCCAGAAAAGCCTGCAGCCCCCAGGTGTGTGGGGTACGCAAGCGGTTCCCAAAGAGCTTTAGAACAAGGCACAGTTTTCCCTGCTGGCTCTTTGGGCGTGGGACCAGTCTCCAGACATATGGCCATTTTTGTGCCTGGCGTGGCGCCAAGTGGGAAAGGGTGGTTTTGAGGCTGAAGGCAGCAGGAAAGCCTGCAGCCCGCAGGTGTGTGGGGCTACGCAAGCGGTTCCCAAAGAGCTTTAGAACAAGGCATAGTTTTCCCTGCTGGCTCTTTGGGCGTGGGACCAACCTCCAGACATATGGCCATTTTTGTGCCTGGCGTGACGCCACGTGGGAATGGGTGGTTTTGAGGCTGAAGGCAGCAGGAAAGCCTGCAGCCCCCAGGTGTGTGGGGCTACGCAAGTGGTTCCCAAAGAGCTTTAGAACAAGGCATAGTTTTCCCTGCTGGCTCTTTGGGCGTGGGACCAACCTCCAGACATATGGCCTTTTTTGTGCCTGGCGTGACGCCATGTGGGAAAGGGTGGTTTTGAGGCTGAAGGTGCCAGAAAAGCCTGCAGCCCCCAGGTCTGTGGGGCTACGCAAGCGGTTCCCAAAGAGCTTTAGAACAAGGCATAGTTTTCCCTGCTGGCTCTTTGGGCGTGGGACCAGTCTCCAGACATATGGCCATTTTTGGGCCTGGCGCGGCGCCATTTGGGAAAGGGTGGTTTTGAGGCTGAAGGTGCCAGAAAAGCCTGCAGCCCCCAGGTCTGTGGGGCTACGCAAGCAGTTCCCAAAGAGCTTTTGAATAAGGCATAGTTTTCCCTGCTGGCTCTTTGGGCGTGGAACCAATCTCCAGATATATCGCCATTTTTGTTCCTGGCGTGACGCCATGTGGGAAAGGGTGGTTTTGAGGCTGAAGGCAGCAGGAAAGCCTGCAGCCCCCAGGTGTGTGGGGCTACGCAAGCGGTTCCCAAAGAGCTTTAGAACAAGGCATAGTTTTCGCTGCTGGCTCTTTGGGCGTGGGACCAGTCTCCAGCCATATGGCCATTTTTGGGCCTGGCGCGGCGCCATGTGGGAAAGGGTGGTTTTGAGGTTGAAGAGAGCAGGAAAGCCTGCAGGCCCCAGGTGTGTGGGGCTACGCAAGCGGTTCCCAAAGAGCTTTAGAACAAGGCATAGTTTTCCCTGCTGGCTCTTTGGGCGTGGGACCAACCTCCAGACATATGGCCATTTTTGTGCCTGGCGTGACGCCATGTGGGAAAGGGTGGTTTTGAGGCTGAAGGTGCCAGAAAATTCTGCAGCCCCCAGGTCTGTGGGGCTACGCAAGCGGTTCCCAAAGAGCTTTAGAACAAGGCATAGTTTTCCCTGCTGGCTCTTTGGGCGTGGGACCAGTCTCCAGACATATGGCCATTTTTGTGCCTTGCGTGGCGCCAAGTGGGAAAGGGTGGTTTTGAGGCTGAAGGCAGCAGGAAAGCCTGCAGCCCCCAGGTCTGTGGGGCTACGCAAGCGGTTCCCAAAGAGCTTTAGAACAAGGCATAGTTTTCCCTGCTGGCTCTTTGGGCGTGGGACCAGTCTCCAGACATATGGCCATTTTTGGGCCTGGCGCGGCGCCATTTGGGAAAGGGTGGTTTTGAGGCTGAAGGCAGCAGGAAAGCCTGCAGCCTCCAGGTGTGTGGGGCTACGCAAGTGGTTCCCAAAGAGCTTTAGAACAAGGCATAGTTTTCCCTGCTGGCTCTTTGGGCGTGGGACCAACCTCCAGACATATGGCCATTTTTGTGCCTTGCGTGGCGCCAAGTGGGAAAGGGTGGTTTTGAGGCTGAAGGCAGCAGGAAAGCCTGCAGCCCCCAGGTCTGTGGGGCTACGCAAGCGGTTCCCAAAGAGCTTTAGAACAAGGCATAGTTTTCCCTGCTGGCTCTTTGGGCGTGGGACCAGTCTCCAGACATATGGCCATTTTTGGGCCTGGCGCGGCGCCAAGTGGGAAAGGCTGGTTTTGAGGCTGAAGGCAGCAGGAAAGCCTGCAGCCCCCAGGTCTGTGGGGCTACGCAAGCGGTTCCCAAAGAGCTTTAGAACAAGGCATAGTTTTCCCTGCTGGCTCTTTCGGTGTAGGACCAATCTCCAGACATATGGCCATTTTTGTGCCTGGCGGCACGCCAAGTTGCAGAAGATGGTTTTGAGGCTAAAGGCAGCAGGAAAGTCTGCAGCCCCCAGCTGTGTGGGGCTACGCAAGCGGTTCCCAAAGAGCTTTAGAACAAGGCATAGTTTTCCCTGCTGGCTCTTTGGGCGTGGGACCAGTCTCCAGACATATGGCCATTTTTGGGCCTGGCGCGTCGCCAAGTGGGAAAGGGTGGTTTTGAGGCTGAAGGCAGCAGGAAAGCCTGCAGCCCCCAGGTGTGTGGGGCTACGCAAGCGGTTCCCAAAGAGCTTTAGAACAAGGCATAGTTTTCCCTGCTGGCTCTTTGGGCGTGGGACCAGTCTCCAGACATATGGCCATTTTTGGGCCTGGCTTGGCGCCATGTGGGAAAGGGTGGTTTTGAGGCTGAAGGCAGCAGGAAAGCTTGCAGCCCCCAGGTCTGTGGGGCTACGCAAGTGGTTCCCAAAGAGCTTTAGAACAAGGCATCGTTTTCCCTGCTGGCTCTTTGGGCGTGGAACAAATCTCCAGATATATGGCCATTTTTGGGCCTGGCGCGGCGCCATGTGGGAAAGGGTTGTTTTGAGGCTGAAGGCAGCAGGAAAGCCTGCAGCCCGCAGGTCTGTGGGGCTACGCAAGCGGTTCCCAAAGAGCTTTAGAACAAGGCATAGTTTTCCCTGCTGGCTCTTTGAGCGTGGGACCAACCTCCAGACATATGGCCATTTTTGTGCCTGGCGTGACGCCATGTGGGAAAGGGTGGTTTTGAGGCTGAAGGTGCCAGAAAAGTCTGCAGCCCCCAGGTCTGTGGGGCTACGCAAGCGGTTCCCAAAGAGCTTTAGAAGAAGGCATAGTTTTCCCTGCTGGCTCTTTGGGCGTGGGACCAGTCTCCAGACATATGGCCATTTTTGTGCCTTGCGTGGCGCCAAGTGGGAAAGGGTGGTTTTGAGGCTGAAGGCAGCAGGAAAGCCTGCAGCCCCCAGGTGTGTGGGGCTACGCAAGCGGTTCCCAAAGAGCTTTAGAACAAGGCATAGTTTTCCCTGCAGGCTCTTTGGGCGTGGGACCAGTCTCCAGACATATGGCCATTTTTGGGCCTGGCGCGGCGCCAAGTGGGAAAGGGTGGTTTTGAGGCTGAAGGCAGCAGGAAAGCCTGCAGCCCCCAGGTGTGTGGGGCTACGCAAGCGGTTCCCAAAGAGCTTTAGAACAAGGCATAGTTTTCCCTGCTGGCTCTTTGAGCGTGGGACCAACCTCCAGACATATGGCCATTTTTGTGCCTGGCGTGACGCCATGTGGGAAAGGGTGGTTTTGAGGCTGAAGGTGCCAGAAAAGTCTGCAGCCCCCAGGTGTGTGGGGCTACGCAAGCGGTTCCCAAAGAGCTTTAGAACAAGGCATAGTTTTCCCTGCTGGCTCTTTGGGCGTGGGACCAGTCTCCAGACATATGGCCATTTTTGTGCCTTGCGTGGCGCCAAGTGGGAAAGGGTGGTTTTGAGGCTGAAGGCAGCAGGAAAGCCTGCAGCCCCCAGGTGTGTGGGGCTACGCAAGCGGTTCCCAAAGAGCTTTAGAACAAGGCATAGTTTTCCCTGCTGGCTCTTTGGGCGTGGGACCAGTCTCCAGACATATGGCCATTTTTGTGCCTGGCTTGGCGCCATGTGGGAAAGGGTGGTTTTGAGGCTGAAGAGAGCAAGAAAGCCTGCAGCCCGCAGGTGTGTGGGGCTACGCAAGCGGTTCCCAAAGAGCTTTAGAACAAGGCATAGTTTTCCCTGCTGGCTCTTTGGGCGTGGGACCAGTCTCCAGACATATGGCCATTTTTGGGCCTGGCTTGGCGCCATGTGGGAAAGGGTGGTTTTGAGGCTGAAGGCAGCAGGAAAGCTTGCAGCCCCCAGGTCTGTGGGGCTACGCAAGTGGTTCCCAAAGAGCTTTAGAACAAGGCATCGTTTTCCCTGCTGGCTCTTTGGGCGTGGAACAAATCTCCAGATATATGGCCATTTTTGGGCCTGGCGCGGCGCCATGTGGGAAAGGGTTGTTTTGAGGCTGAAGGCAGCAGGAAAGCCTGCAGCCCCCAGGTCTGTGGGGCTACGCAAGCGGTTCCCAAAGAGCTTTAGAACAAGGCATAGTTTTCGCTGCTGGCTCTTTGGGCGTGGGACCAGTCTCCAGCCATATGGCCATTTTTGGGCCTGGCGCGGCGCCATGTGGGAAAGGGTGGTTTTGAGGCTGAAGGCAGCAGGAAAGCCTGCAGGCCCCAGGTGTGTGGGGCTACGCAAGCGGTTCCCAAAGAGCTTTAGAACAAGGCATAGTTTTCCCTGCTGGCTCTTTGGGCGTGGGACCAACCTCCAGACATATGGCCAGTTTTGTGCCTGGCGTGACGCCATGTGGGAAAGGGTGGTTTTGAGGCTGAAGGTGCCAGAAAAGTCTGCAGCCCCCAGGTGTGTGGGGCTACGCAAGCGGTTCCCAAAGAGCTTTAGAACAAGGCATAGTTTTCCCTGCTGGCTCTTTGGGCGTGGGACCAGTCTCCAGACATATGGCCATTTTTGTGCCTGGCTTGGCGCCATGTGGGAAAGGGTGGTTTTGAGGCTGAAGAGAGCAGGAAAGCCTGCAGGCCCCAGGTGTGTGGGGCTACGCAAGCGGTTCCCAAAGAGCTTTAGAACAAGGCATAGTTTTCCCTGCTGGCTCTTTGGGCGTGGGACCAACCTCCAGACATATGGCCATTTTTGTGCCTGGCGTGACGCCATGTGGGAAAGGGTGGTTTTGAGGCTGAAGGTGCCAGAAAAGTCTGCAGCCCCCAGGTGTGTGGGGCTACGCAAGCGGTTCCCAAAGAGCTTTAGAACAAGGCATAGTTTTCCCTGCTGGCTCTTTGGGCGTGGGACCAGTCTCCAGACATATGGCCATTTTTGAGCCTGGCTTGGCGCCATGTGGGAAAGGGTGGTTTTGAGGCTGAAGAGAGCAAGAAAGCCTGCAGCCCGCAGGTGTGTGGGGCTACGCAAGCGGTTCCCAAAGAGCTTTAGAACAAGGCATAGTTTTCCCTGCTGGCTCTTTGGGCGTGGGACCAGTCTCCAGACATATGGCCATTTTTGGGCCTGGCGCGGCGCCATTTGGGAAAGGGTGGTTTTGAGGCTGAATGTGCCAGAAAAGCCTGCAGCCCCCAGGTCTGTGGGGCTACGCAAGCAGTTCCCAAAGAGCTTTAGAATAAGGCATAGTTTTCCCTGCTGCCTCTTTGGGCGTGGAACCAATCTCCAGATATATGGCCATTTTTGTTCCTGGCGTGACGCCATGTGGAAAAGGGTGGTTTTGAGGCTGAAGGCAGCAGGAAAGCCTGCAGCCCCCAGGTGTGTGGGGCTACGCAAGCGGTTCCCAAAGAGCTTTAGAACAAGGCATAGTTTCCCCTGCTGGCTCTTTGGGCGTGGGACCAGTCACGAGACATATGGCCATTTTTGGGCCTGGCTTGGCGCCATGTGGGAAAGGGTGGTTTTGAGGCTGAAGGCAGCAGGAAAGCTTGCAGCCCCCAGGTGTGTGGGGCTACGCAAGCGGTTCCCAAAGAGCTTTAGAACAAGGCATCGTTTTCCCTGCTGGCTCTTTGGGCGTGGGACCAGTCTCCAGATATATGGCCATTTTTGGGCCTGGCGCGGCGCCATGTGGGAAAGGGTTGTTTTGAGGCTGAAGGCAGCAGGAAAGCCTGCAGCCCCCAGGTCTGTGGGGCTACGCAAGCGGTTCCCAAAGAGCTTTAGAACAAGGCATAGTTATCCCTGCTGGCTCTTTGGGCGTGGGACCAGTCGCCAGACATATGGCCATTTTTGGGCCTGGCGCGGCGCCATGTGGGAAAGGGTGGTTTTGAGGCTGAAGGCAGCAGGAAAGCATGCAGCCCGCAGGTCTGTGGGGCTACGCAAGCGGTTCCCAAAGAGCTTTAGAACAAGGCATAGTTTTCCCTGCTGTCTCTTTGAGCGTGGGACCAATCTCCAGACATATGGCCATTTCTGGGCCTGGCGCGGCGCCAAGTGGGAAAGGGTGGTTTTGAGGCTGAAGGCAGCAGGAAAGCCTGCAGCCCGCAGGTGTGTGGGGCTACGCAAGCGGTTCCCAAAGAGCTTTAGTACAAGGCATAGTTTTCCCTGCTGGCTCTTTGGGCGTGGGACCAGTCTCCAGACATATGGCCATTTTTGGGCCTGGCGTGACGCCACGTGGGAAAGGGTGGTTTTGAGGCTGAAGGCAGCAGGAAAGCCTGCAGCCCCCAGGTCTGTAGGGCTACGCAAGCCGTTCCCAAAGAGCTTTAGAACAAGGCATAGTTTTCCCTGCTGGCTCTTTGGGCGTGGGACCAACCTCCAGACATATGGCCATTTTTGTGCCTGGCATGACGCCATGTGGGAAAGGGTGTTTTTGAGGCTGAAGGCAGCAGGAAAGCCTGCAGCCCCCAGGTCTGTGGGGCTACGCAAGCGGTTCCCAAAGAGCTTTAGAACAAGGCATACTTTTCCCTGCTGGCTCTTTGGGCGTGGGAGCAGTCTCCAGACATATGGCCATTTTTGTGCCTGGCGCGGGGCCAAGTGGGAAAGGGTGGTTTTGAGGCTGAAGGCAGCAGGAAAGCCTGCAGCCCCGAGGTCTGTGGGGGTACACAAGCGGTTCCCAAAGAGCTTTAGAACAAGGCATAGTTTTCCCTGCTGGCTCTTTGGGCGTGGGACCAGTCTCCAGACATATGGCCATTTTTGGGCCTGGCGCGGCGCCAAGTGGGAAAGGGTGGTTTTGAGGCTGAAGGTGCCAGAAAAGTCTGCAGCCCCCAGGTCTGTGGGGCTACGCAAGCGGTTCACAAAGAGCTTTAGAACAAGGCATAGTTTTCCCTGCTGGCTCTTTGGGCGTGGGACCAACCTCCAGACATATGGCCATTTTTGGGCCTGGCGCGGGGTTAAGTGGGAAAGGGTGGTTTTGAGGCTGAAGGCAGCAAGAAAGCCTGCAGCCCCCAGGTCTGTGGGGCTACGCAAGCGGTTCCCAAAGAACTTTAGAACAAGGCACAGTTTTCCCTGCTGGCTCTTTGGGCGTGGGACCAGTCTCCAGACATATGGCCATTTTTGGGCCTGGCGTGGCGGCAAGTGGGAAAGGGTTGTTTTGAGGCTGAAGGCAGCAGGAAAGCTTGCAGCCCCCAGGTGTGTGGGGCTACGCAAGCGGTTCCCAAAGAGCTTTAGAACAAGGCACAGTTTTCCCTGCTGGCTCTTTGGGCGTGGGACCAGTCTCCAGACATATGGCCATTTTTGTGCCTGGCTTGGCGCCAAGTGGGAAAGGGTGCTTTAGAGGCTGAAGGCAGCAGGAAAGCCTGCAGCCCCCAGGTCTGTGGGGCTATGCAAGCGGTTCCCAAAGAGCTTTAGAACAAGGCATAGTTTTCCCTGCTGGCTCTTTGGGCGTGGGACCAACCTCCAGACATATGGCCTTTTTTGTGCCTGGCGTGACGCCATGTGGGAAAGGGTGGTTTTGAGGCTGAAGGCAGCAGGAAAGCCTGCAGCCCCCAGGTCTGTGGGGCTACGCAAGCCGTTCCCAAAGAGGTTTAGAACAAGGCATAGTTTTCCCTGCTGGCTCTTTGGGCGTGGGACCAGTCTCGAGACATATGGCCATTTTTGGGCCTGGCTTGGCGCCATGTGGGAAAGGGTGGTTTTGAGGCTGAAGGCAGCAGGAAAGCTTGCAGCCCCCAGGTCTGTGGGGCTACGCAAGCGGTTCCCAAAGAGCTTTAGAACAAGGCATCGTTTTCCCTGCTGGCTCTTTGGGCGTGGAACAAATCTCCAGATATATGGCCATTTTTGGGCCTGGCGCGGCGCCATGTGGGAAAGGGTTGTTTTGAGGCTGAAGGCAGCAGGAAAGCCTGCAGCCCCCAGGTGTGTGGGGCTACGCAAGCGGTTCCCAAAGAGCTTTAGAACAAGGCATAGTTTTCGCTGCTGGCTCTTTGGGCGTGGGACCAGTCTCCAGCCATATGGCCATTTTTGGGCCTGGCGCGGCGCCATGTGGGAAAGGGTGGTTTTGAGGCTGAAGGCAGCAGGAAAGCATGCAGCCCGCAGGTCTGTGGGGCTACGCAAGCGGTTCCCAAAGAGCTTTAGAACAAGGCATATTTTTCCCTGCTGGCTCTTTGAGCGTGGGACCAATCTCCAGACATGTGGCCATTTCTGGGCCTGGCGCGGCGCCAAGTGGGAAAGGGTGGTTTTGAGGCTGAAGGCAGCAGGAAAGCCTGCAGCCCCCAGGTGTGTGGGGCTACGCAAGCGGTTCCCAAAGAGCTTTAGTACAAGGCATAGTTTTCCCTGCTGGCTCTTTGGGCGTGGGACCAACCTCCAGACATATGGCCATTTTTGGGCCTGGCGTGACGCCACGTGGGAAAGGGTGGTTTTGAGGCTGAAGGCAGCAGGAAAGCTTGCAGCCCCCAGGTCTGTGGGGCTACGCAAGGCGTTCCCAAAGAGCTTTAGAACAAGGCATAGTTTTCCCTGCTGGCTCTTTGGGCGTGGGACCAACCTCCAGACATATGACCATTTTTGTGCCTGGCATGACGCCATGTGGGAAAGGGTGGTTTTGAGGCTGAAGGCAGCAGGAAAGCTTGCAGCCCCCAGGTCTGTGGGGCTACGCAAGCGGTTCCCAAAGAGCTTTAGAACAAGGCATCGTTTTCCCTGCTGGCTCTTTGGGCGTGGAACAAATCTCCAGATATATGGCCATTTTTGGGCCTGGCGCGGCGCCATGTGGGAAAGGGTTGTTTTGAGGCTGAAGGCAGCAGGAAAGCCTGCAGCCCCCAGGTGTGTGGGGCTACGCAAGCGGTTCCCAAAGAGCTTTAGAACAAGGCATCGTTTTCCCTGCTGTCTATTGGGGCGTGGAACAAATCTCTAGATATATGGCCATTTTTTGGCCTGGCGCGGCGCCATGTGGGAAAGGGTGGTTTTGAGGCTGAAGGCAGCAAGAAAGCCTGCAGCCCCCAGGTCTGTGGGGCTACGCAAGCGGTTCCCAAAGAACTTTAGAACAAGGCATCGTTTTCCCTGCTGGCTCTTTGGGCGTGGGACCAGTCTCCAGACATATGGCCATTATTGTGCCTGGCGCGGCGCCAAGTGGGAAAGGGTGGTTTTGAGGCTGAAGGTGCCAGAAAAGCCTGCAGCCCCCAGGTCTGTGGGGCTACGCAATCAGTTCCCAAAGAGCTTTAGAACAAGGCATAGTTTTCCCTGCTGGCTCTTTGGGCGTGGAACCAATCTCCAGTCATATGGCCATTTTTGTTCCTGGCGTGACGCCATGTGGGAAAGGGTGGTTTTGAGGCTGAAGGCAGCAGGAAAGCCTGCAGCCCCCAGGTGTGTGGGGCTACGCAAGCGGTTCCCAAAGAGCTTTAGAACAAGGCATAGTTTTCCCTGCTGGCTCTTTGGGCGTGGGACCAGTCTCCAGACATATGGCCATTTTTGGGCCTGGCGCGGCGCCATTTGGGAAAGGGTGGTTTTGAGGCTGAAGGTGCCAGAAAAGCCTGCAGCCCCCAGGTCTGTGGGGCTACGCAAGCGGTTCCCAAAGAGCTCTAGAACAAGGCATAGTTTTCCCTGCTGGCTCTTTGGGCGTGGAACAAATCTCCAGATATATGGCCATTTTTGGGCCTGGCGCGGCGCCATGTGGGAAAGGGTGGTTTTGAGGCTGAAGGCAGCAGGAAAGCTTGCAGCCCCCAGGTGTGTGGGGCTACGCAAGCGGTTCCCAAAGAGCTTTAGAACAAGGCATCGTTTTCCCTGCTGGCTATTGGGGCGTGGAACAAATCTCCAGATATATGGCCATTTTTGGGCCTGGCGCGGCGCCATGTGGGAAAGGGTGGTTTTGAGGCTGAAGGCAGCAGGAAAGCCTGCAGCCTCCAGGTCTGTGGGGCTACGCAAGCGGTTCCCAAAGAGCTTTAGAACAAGGCATAGTTTTCGCTGCTGGCTCTTTGAGCGTGGGACCAGTCTCCAGCCATATGGCCATTTTTGGGCCTGGCGCGGCGCCATGTGGGAAAGGGTGGTTTTGAGGCTGAAGAGAGCAGGAAAGCCTGCAGCCCCCAGGTGTGTGGGGCTACGCAAGCGGTTCCCAAAGAGCTTTAGAACAAGGCATAGTTTTCCCTGCTGGCTCTTTGAGCGTGGGACCAATCTCCAGACATATGGCCATTTCTGGGCCTGGCGCGGCGCCAAGTGGGAAAGGGTGGTTTTGAGGCTGAAGGCAGCAGGAAAGCCTGCAGCCCGCAGGTGTGTGGGGCTACGCAAGCGGTTCCCAAAGAGCTTTAGAACAAGGCATCGTTTTCCCTGCTGGCTCTTTGAGCGTGGGACCAGTCTCCAGCCATATGGCCATTTTTGGGCCTGGCGCGGCGCCATGTGGGAAAGGGTGGTTTTGAGGCTGAAGAGAGCAGGAAAGCCTGCAGCCCCCAGGTGTGTGGGGCTACGCAAGCGGTTCCCAAAGAGCTTTAGAACAAGGCATAGTTTTCCCTGCTGGCTCTTTGAGCGTGGGACCAATCTCCAGACATATGGCCATTTCTGGGCCTGGCGCGGCGCCAAGTGGGAAAGGGTGGTTTTGAGGCTGAAGGCAGCAGGAAAGCCTGCAGCCCGCAGGTGTGTGGGGCTACGCAAGCGGTTCCCAAAGAGCTTTAGTACAAGGCATAGTTTTCCCTGCTGGCTCTTTGGGCGTGGGACCAACCTCCAGACATATGGCCATTTTTGGGCCTGGCGTGACGCCACGTGGGAAAGGGTGGTTTTGAGGCTGAAGGCAGCAGGAAAGCTTGCAGCCCCCAGGTCTGTGGGGCTACGCAAGCGGTTCCCAAAGAGCTTTAGAACAAGGCATCGTTTTCCCTGCTGGCTCTTTGGGCGTGGAACAAATCTCCAGATATATGGCCATTTTTGGGCCTGGCGCGGCGCCATGTGGGAAAGGGTGGTTTTGAGGCTGAAGGCAGCAGGAAAGCCTGGAGCCCCCAGGTCTGTGGGGCTACGCAAGCGGTTCCCAAAGAGCTTTAGAACAAGGCATCGTTTTCCCTGCTGGCTATTGGGGCGTGGAACAAATCTCCAGATATATGGCCATTTTTGGGCCTGGCGCGGCGCCATGTGGGAAAGGGTGGTTTTGAGGCTGAAGGCAGCAGGAAAGCCTGCAGCCCCCAGGTCTGTGGGGCTACGCAAGCGGTTCCCAAAGAGCTTTAGAACAAGGCATAGTTTTCGCTGCTGGCTCTTTGACCGTGGGACCAGTCTCCAGCCATATGGCCATTTTTGGGCCTGGCGCGGTGCCATGTGGAAAAGGGTGGTTTTGAGGCTGAAGAGAGCAGGAAAGCCTGCAGCCCCCAGGTGTGTGGGGCTACGCAAGCGGTTCCCAAAGAGCTTTAGAACAAGGCATAGTTTTTCCTGCTGGCTCTTTGAGCGTGGGACCAATCTCCAGACATATGGCCATTTTTGGGCCTGGCGTGACGCCACGTGGGAAAGGGTGGTTTTGAGGCTGAAGGCAGCAGGAAAGCCTGCAGCCCCCAGGTGTGTGGGGCTACGCAAGCGGTTCCCAAAGAGCTTTAGAACAAGGCATAGTTTTCCCTGCTGGCTCTTTGGGCGTGGGACCAGTCTCCAGACATATGGCCATTTTTGGGCCTGGCTTGGCGCCATGTGGGAAAGGGTGGTTTTGAGGCTGAAGGCAGCAGGAAAGCCTGCAGCCCCCAGGTCTGTGGGGCTACGCAAGCGGTTCCCAAAGAGCTTTAGAACAAGGCATAGTTTTCCCTGCTGGCTCTTTGGGCGTGGGACCAGTCTCCAGACATATGGCCATTTTTGTGCCTGGCGCGGGGCCAAGTGGGAAAGAGTGGTTTTGAGGCTGAAGGCAGCAGGAAAGCCTGCAGCCCCGAGGTCTGTGGGACTACACAAGCGGTTCCCAAAGAGCTTTAGAACAAGGCATAGTTTTCCCTGCTAGCTCTTTGGGCGTGGGACCAGTCTCCAGAAATATAGCCATTTTTGTGCCTGGCTTGGCGCCATGTGGGAAAGGGTGGTTTTGAGGCTGAAGGTGCCAGAAAAGCCTGCAGCCCCCAGGTCTGTGGGGCTACGCAAGCGGTTCCCAAAGAGCTTTAGAACAAGGCATAGTTTTCCCTGCTGGCTCTTTGGGCGTGAGACCAGTCGCCAGCCATATGGCCATTTTTGTGCCTGGCGTGGGGCCCAGTGGGAAAGGGTGGTTTTGAGGCTGAAGGCAGCAGGAAAGCTTGCAGCCCCAAAGGTGTGTGGGGCTACGCAAGCGGTTCCCAAAGAGCTTTAGAACAAGGCATAGTTTTCCCTGCTGGCTCTTTGGGCGTGGGACCAGTCTCCAGACATATGGCCATTTTTGTGCCTGGCTTGGCGCCATGTGGGAAAGGGTGGTTTTGAGGCTGAAGGCAGCAGGAAAGCCTGCAGCCCCCAGGTCTGTGGGGCTACGCAAGTGGTTCCCAAAGAGCTTTAGAACAAGGCATAGTTTTCCCTGCTGGCTCTTTCGGTGTAGGACCAATCTCCATACATATGGCCATTTTTGTGCCTGGCGGCACGCCAACTTGCAAACGATGGTTTTGAGGCTGAAGGCAGCAGGAAAGTATGCAGCCCCCAGGTGTGTGGGGCTACGCAAGCGGTTCCCAAAGAGCTTTAGAACAAGGCATAGTTTTCCCTGCTGGCTCTTTGGGAAAGGGACCAGTCTCTTGAAAAATATAGCCATTTTTGTGCCTGGCGCGACGCCAAGTGGGAAAGGGTGGTTTTGAGGCTGAAGGCAGCAGGAAAGCCTGCAGCCCCCAGGTCTGTGGGGCCACGCAAGCGGTTCCCAAAGAGCTTTAGAACAAGGCACAGTTTTCCCTGCTGGCTCTTTGGGCGTGGGACCAGTCTCCAGACATATGGCCATTTTTGTGCCTGGCTTGGCGCCAAGTGGGAAAGGGTGCTTTTGAGGCTGAAGGCAGCAGGAAAGCCTGCAGCCCCCAGGTCTGTGGGGCTATGCAAGCGGTTCCGAAAGAGCTTTAGAACAAGGCATAGTTTTCCCTGCTAGCTCTTTGGGCGTGGGACCAGTCTCCAGACATATGGCCATTTTTGTGCCTGGCGTGACGCCATGTGGGAAAGGGTGGTTTTGAGGCTGAAGGTGCCAGAAAAGCCTGCAGCCCCCAGGTCTGTGGGGCTACGCAAGCGGTTCCCAAAGAGCTTTAGAACAAGGCATAGTTTTCCCTGCTGGCTCTTTGGGCGTGAGACCAGTCGCCAGCCATATGGCCATTTTTGTGCCTGGCGTGGGGCCCAGTGGGAAAGGGTGGTTTTGAGGCTGAAGGCAGCAGGAAAGCTTGCAGCCCCAAAGGTGTGTGGGGCTACGCAAGCGGTTCCCAAAGAGCTTTAGAACAAGGCATAGTTTTCCCTGCTGGCTCTTTGGGCGTGGTACCAGTCTCCAGACATATGGCCATTTTTGGGCCTGGCGCGGCGCCAAGTGGGAAAGGGTGGTTTTGAGGCTGAAGGCAGCAGGAAAGCCTGCAGCCCGCAGGTGTGTGGGGCTACGCAAGCGGTTCCCAAAGAGCTTTAGAACAAGGCATAGTTTTCCCTGCTGGCTCTTTGGGCGTGGGACCAGTCTCCAGACATATGGCCATTTTTGGGCCTGGCTTGGCGCCATGTGGGAAAGGGTGGTTTTGAGGCTGAAGGCAGCAGGAAAGCCTGCAGCCCCCAGGTGTGTGGGGCTACGCAAGTGGTTCCCAAAGAGCTTTAGAACAAGGCATAGTTTTCCCTGCTGGCTCTTTCGGTGTAGGACCAATCTCCAGACATATGGCCATTTTTGTGCCTGGCGGCACGCCAAGTTGCAAACGATGGTTTTGAGGCTGAAGGCAGCAGGAAAGTCTGCAGCCCCCAGGTGTGTGGGGCTACGCAAGCGGTTCCCAAAGAGCTTTAGAACAAGGCATAGTTTTCCCTGCTGGCTCTTTGGCAAAGGGACCAGTCTCCAGAAATATAGCCATTTTTGTGCCTGGCGCGACGCCAAGTGGGAAAGGGTGGTTTTGAGGCTGAAGGCAGCAGGAAAGCCTGCAGCCCCCAGGTCTGTGGGGCCACGCAAGCTGTTCCCAAAGAGCTTTAGAACAAGGCATAGTTTTCCCTGCTGGCTCTTTGGGCGTGGGACCAAACTCCAGCCATATGGCCATTTTTGGGACTGGCGCGGCGCCATGTGGGAAAGGGTGGTTTTGAGGCTGAAGGCAGCAGGAAAGCCTGCAGCCCCCGGGTGTGTGGGGCTACGCAAGCGGTTCCCAAAGAGCTTTAGAACAAGGCATAGTTTTCCCTGATGGCTCTTTGGGCGTGGGACCAGTCTCCAGCCATATGGCCATTTTTGGGCCTGGCGCAGCGCCAAGTGGGAAAGGGTGGTTTTGAGGCTGAAGGCAGCAGGAAAGCTTGCAAGCCCCCAGGTCTCTGGGGCCACGCAAGCGGTTCCCAAAGAGCTTTAGAACAAGGCATCGTTTTCCCTGCTGGCTCTTTGGGCGTGGAACAAATCTCCAGATATATGGCCATTTTTGGGCCTGGCGCGGCGCCATGTGGGAAAGGATTTTTTTGAGGCTGAAGGCAGCAGGAAAGCCTGCAGCCCCCAGGTGTGTGGGGCTACGCAAGCGGTTCCCAAAGAGCTTTAGAACAAGGCATAGTTTTCCCTGCTGGCTCTTTGGGCGTGGGACCAGTCTCCAGACATATGGCCATTTTTGTGCCTGGCTTGGCGCCATGTGGGAAAGGGTGGTTTTGAGGCTGAAGGCAGCAGGAAAGCCTGCAGCACCCAGGTCTGTGGGGCTACGCAAGCGGTTCCCAAAGAGCTTTAGAACAAGGCATAGTTTTCCCTGCTGGCTCTTTCGGTGTAGGACCAATCTCCAGATATATGGCCATTTTTGTGCCTGGCGGCACGCCAAGTTTCAGACAATGGGTTTGAGGCTGAAGGCAGCAGGAAAGTCAGCAGCCCCCAGGTGTGTGGGGCTACGCAAGCGGTTCCCAAAGAGCTTTAGAACAAGGCATAGATTTCCCTGCTGGCTCTTTGGGAAAGGGACCAGTCTCTTGAAAAATATAGCCATTTTTGTGCCTGGCGCGACGCCAAGTGGGAAAGGGTGGTTTTGAGGCTGAAGGCAGCAGGAAAGTCTGCAGCCCCCAGGTCTGTGGGGCCACGCAAGCTGTTCCCAAAGAGCTTTAGAACAAGGCATAGTTTTCCCTGCTGGCTCTTTGGGCGTGGGACCAAACTCCAGCCATATGGCCATTTTTGGGCCTGGCTTGGCGCCATGTGGGAAAGGGTGGTTTTGAGGCTGAAGGCAGCAGGGAAGCCTGCAGCCCCCAGGTGTGTGGGGCTACGCAAGCTGTTCCCAAAGAGCTTTAGAACAAGGCATAGTTTTCCCTGCTGGCTCTTTCGGTGTAGGACCAATCTCCAGACATATGGCCATTTCTGTGCCTGGCGGCACGCCAAGTTGCACAGGATGGTTTTGAGGCTGAAGGCAGCAGGAAAGCCTGCAGCCCCCAGGTGTGTGGGGCTACGCAAGCGGTTCCCAAAGAGCTTTAGAACAAGGCATAGTTTTCCCTGCTGGCTCTTTGGGAAAGGGACCAGTCTCAAGAAATATAGCCATTTTTTTGCCTGGCATGACGCCATGTGGGAAAGGGTGGTTTTGAGGCTGAAGGTGCCAGAAAAGCCTGCAGCCCCCAGGTGTGTGGGGCTACGCAAGCGGTTCCCAAAGAGCTTTAGAACAAGGCATCGTTTTCCCTGCTGGCTCTTTGGGCGTGGAACAAATCTCCAGATATATGGCCATTTTTGGGCCTGGCGCGGCGCCAAGTGGGAAAGGGTGGTTTTGAGGCTGAAGGCAGCAGGAAAGCCTGCAGCCTCCAGGTCTGTGGGGCTACGCAAGCGGTTCCCAAAGAGCTTTAGAACAAGGCATAGTTTTCGCTGCTGGCTCTTTGAGCGTGGGACCAGTCTCCAGCCATATGGCCATTTTTGGGCCTGGCTTGGCGCCATGTGGGAAAGGGTGGTTTTGAGGCTGAAGGCAGCAGGGAAGCCTGCAGCCCCCAGGTGTGTGGGGCTACGCAAGCTGTTCCCAAAGAGCTTTAGAACAAGGCATAGTTTTCCCTGCTGGCTCTTTCGGTGTAGGACCAATCTCCAGACATATGGCCATTTTTGTGCCTGGCGGCACGCTAAGTTGCACAGGATGGTTTTGAGGCTGAAGGCAGCAGGAAAGCCTGCAGCCCCCAGGTGTGTGGGGCTACGCAAGCGGTTCCCAAAGAGCTTTAGAACAAGGCATAGTTTTCCCTGCTGGCTCTTTGGGAAAGGGACCAGTCTCAAGAAATATAGCCATTTTTTTGCCTGGCATGACGCCATGTGGGAAAGGGTGGTTTTGAGGCTGAAGGTGCCAGAAAAGCCTGCAGCCCCCAGGTGTGTGGGGCTACGCAAGCGGTTCCCAAAGAGCTTTAGAACAAGGCATCGTTTTCCCTGCTGGCTCTTTGGGCGTGGAACAAATCTCCAGATATATGGCCATTTTTGGGCCTGGCGCGGCGCCAAGTGGGAAAGGGTGGTTTTGAGGCTGAAGGCAGCAGGAAAGCCTGCAGCCTCCAGGTCTGTGGGGCTACGCAAGCGGTTCCCAAAGAGCTTTAGAACAAGGCATAGTTTTCGCTGCTGGCTCTTTGAGCGTGGGACCAGTCTCCAGCCATATGGCCATTTTTGGGCCTGGCGCGGCGCCATGTGGGAAAGGGTGGTTTTGAGGCTGAAGAGAGCAGGAAAGCCTGCAGCCCCCAGGTGTGTGGGGCTACGCAAGCGGTTCCCAAAGAGCTTTAGAACAAGGCATAGTTTTCCCTGCTGGCTCTTTGAGCGTGGGACCAATCTCCAGACATATGGCCATTTCTGGGCCTGGCGCGGCGCCAAGTGGGAAAGGGTGGTTTTGAGGCTGAAGGCAGCAGGAAAGCCTGCAGCCCCCAGGTGTGTGGGGCTACGCAAGCGGTTCCCAAAGAGCTTTAGTACAAGGCATAGTTTTCCCTGCTGGCTCTTTGGGCGTGGGACCAACCTCCAGACATATGGCCATTTTTGGGCCTGGCGTGACGCCACGTGGGAAAGGGTGGTTTTGAGGCTGAAGGCAGCAGGAAAGCTTGCAGCCCCCAGGTCTGTGGGGCTACGCAAGCGGTTCCCAAAGAGCTTTAGAACAAGGCATCGTTTTCCCTGCTGGCACTTTGGGCGTGGAACAAATCTCCAGATATATGGCCATTTTTGGGCCTGGCGCGGCGCCATGTGGGAAAGGGTGGTTTTGAGGCTGAAGGCAGCAGGAAAGCCTGCAGCCCCCAGGTGTGTGGGGCTACGCAAGCGGTTCCCAAAGAGCTTTAGAACAAGGCATCGTTTTCCCTGCTGGCTATTGGGGCGTGGAACAAATCTCCAGATATATGGCCATTTTTGGGCCTGGCGCGGCGCCATGTGGGAAAGGGTGGTTTTGAGGCTGAAGGCAGCAGGAAAGCCTGCAGCCCCCAGGTGTGTGGGGCTACGCAAGCGGTTCCCAAAGAGCTTTAGAACAAGGCATAGTTTTCGCTGCTGGCTCTTTGACCGTGGGACCAGTCTCCAGCCATATGGCCATTTTTGGGCCTTGCGCGGCGCCATGTGGAAAAGGGTGGTTTTGAGGCTGAAGAGAGCAGGAAAGCCTGCAGCCCCCAGGTGTGTGGGGCTACGCAAGCGGTTCCCAAAGAGCTTTAGAACAAGGCATAGTTTTCCCTGCTGGCTCTTTGAGCGTGGGACCAATCTCCAGACATATGGCCATTTCTGGGCCTGGCGCGGCGCCAAGTGGGAAAGGGTGGTTTTGAGGCTGAAGGCAGCAGGAAAGCCTGCAGCCCGCAGGTGTGTGGGGCTACGCAAGCGGTTCCCAAAGAGCTTTAGAATAAGGCATAGTTATCCCTGCTGGCTCTTTGGGCGTGGGACCAACCTCCAGGCATATGGCCATTTTTGGGCCTGGCGTGACGCCACGTGGGAAAGGGTGGTTTTGAGGCTGAAGGCAGCAGGAAAGCCTGCAGCCCCCAGGTGTGTGGGGCTACGCAAGCGGTTCCCAAAGAGCTTTAGAACAAGGCATAGTTTTCCCTGCTGGCTCTTTGGGCGTGGGACCAGTCTCCAGACATATGGCCATTTTTGGGCCTGGCTTGGCGCCATGTGGGAAAGGGTGGTTTTGAGGCTGAAGGCAGCAGGAAAGCCTGCAGCCCCCAGGTCTGTGGGGCTACGCAAGCGGTTCCCAAAGAGCTTTAGAACAAGGCATAGTTTTCCCTGCTGGCTCTTTGGGCGTGGGACCAGTCTCCAGACATATGGCCATTTTTGTGCCTGGCGCGGGGCCAAGTGGGAAAGAGTGGTTTTGAGGCTGAAGGCAGCAGGAAAGCCTGCAGCCCCGAGGTCTGTGGGACTACACAAGCGGTTCCCAAAGAGCTTTAGAACAAGGCATAGTTTTCCCTGCTGGCTCTTTGGGCGTGGGACCAACCTCCAGACATATGGCCATTTTTGTTCCTGGCGTGACGCCATTTGGGAAAGGGTGGTTTTGAGGCTGAAGGTGCCAGAAAAGCCTGCAGCCCCCAGGTGTGTGGGGCTACGCAAGCGGTTCCCAAAGAGCTTTAGAACAAGGCACAGTTTTCCCTGCTGGCTCTTTGGGCGTGGGACCAGTCTCCAGACATATGGCCATTTTTGTGCCTGGCTTGGCGCCAAGTGGGAAAGGGTGCTTTTGAGGCTGAAGGCAGCAGGAAAGCCTGCAGCCCCCAGGTGTGTGGGGCTATGCAAGCGGTTCCGAAAGAGCTTTAGAACAAGGCATAGTTTTCCCTGCTAGCTCTTTGGGCGTGGGACCAGTCTCCAGAAATATAGCCATTTTTGTGCCTGGCTTGGCGCCATGTGGGAAAGGGTGGTTTTGAGGCTGAAGGTGCCAGAAAAGCCTGCAGCCCCCAGGTCTGTGGGGCTACGCAAGCGGTTCCCAAAGAGCTTTAGAACAAGGCATAGTTTTCCCTGCTGGCTCTTTGGGCGTGAGACCAGTCGCCAGCCATATGGCCATTTTTGTGCCTGGCGCGGGGCCCAGTGGGAAAGGGTGGTTTTGAGGCTGAAGGCAGCAGGAAAGCTTGCAGCCCCAAAGGTGTGTGGGGCTACGCAAGCGGTTCCCAAAGAGCTTTAGAACAAGGCATAGTTTTCCCTGCTGGCTCTTTGGGCGTGGGACCAGTCTCCAGACATATGGCCATTTTTGTGCCTGGCTTGGCGCCATGTGGGAAAGGGTGGTTTTGAGGCTGAAGGCAGCAGGAAAGCCTGCAGCCCCCAGGTCTGTGGGGCTACGCAAGTGGTTCCCAAAGAGCTTTAGAACAAGGCATAGTTTTCCCTGCTGGCTCTTTCGGTGTAGGACCAATCTCCAGACATATGGCCATTTTTGTGCCTGGCGGCACGCCAACTTGCAAACGATGGTTTTGAGGCTGAAGGCAGCAGGAAAGTCTGCAGCCCCCAGGTGTGTGGGGCTACGCAAGCGGTTCCCAAAGAGCTTTAGAACAAGGCATAGTTTTCCCTGCTGGCTCTTTGGCAAAGGGACCAGTCTCCAGAAATATAGCCATTTTTGTGCCTGGCGCGACGCCAAGTGGGAAAGGGTGGTTTTGAGGCTAAAGGCAGCAGGAAAGCCTGCAGCCCCCAGGTCTGTGGGGCCACGCAAGCTGTTCCCAAAGAGCTTTAGAACAAGGCATAGTTTTCCCTGCTGGCTCTTTGGGCGTGGGACCAAACTCCAGCCATATGGCCATTTTTGGGACTGGCGCGGCGCCAAGTGGGAAAGGGTGGTTTTGAGGCTGAAGGCAGCAGGAAAGCCTGCAGCCCCCGGGTGTGTGGGGCTACGCAAGCGGTTCCCAAAGAGCTTTAGAACAAGGCATAGTTTTCCCTGATGGCTCTTTGGGCGTGGGACCAGTCTCCAGCCATATGGCCATTTTTGGGCCTGGCGCAGCGCCAAGTGGGAAAGGGTGGTTTTGAGGCTGAAGGCAGCAGGAAAGCTTGCAAGCCCCCAGGTCTCTGGGGCCACGCAAGCGGTTCCCAAAGAGCTTTAGAACAAGGCATAGTTTTCCCTGCTGGCTCTTTGGGCGTGGAACAAATCTCCAGATATATGGCCATTTTTGGGCCTGGCGCGGCGCCATGTGGGAAAGGATTTTTTTGAGGCTGAAGGCAGCAGGAAAGCCTGCAGCCCCCAGGTCTGTGGGGCTACGCAAGCGGTTCCCAAAGAGCTTTAGAACAAGGCATAGTTATCCCTGCTGGCTCTTTGGGCGTGGGACCAACCTCCAGACATATGGCCATTTTTGTGCCTTGCGTGGCGCCAAGTGGGTAAGGGTGGTTTTGAGGCTGAAGGCAGCAGGAAAGCCTGCAGCCCCCAGGTGTGTGGGGCTACGCAAGCGGTTCCCAAAGAGCTTTAGAACAAGGCATAGTTTTCCCTGCTGGCTCTATGGGCGTGGGACCAGTCTCCAGACATATGGCCATTTTTGTGCCTGGCGCGACGCCAAGTGGGAAAGGGTGGTTTTGAGGCTGAAGGCAGCAGGAAAGCTTGCAGCCCCAAGGTGTGTGGGGCTACGCAAGCGGTTCCCAAAGAGCTTTAGAACAAGGCATAGTTTTCCCTGCTGGCTCTTTGGGCGTGGGACCAGTCTCCAGACATATGGCCATTTTTGGGCCTGGCGTGGTGCCAAGTTGGAAAGGGTGGTTTTGAGGCTGAAGGCAGCAGGAAAGCCTGCAGCCCCCAGGTGTGTGGGGCTACGCAAGCGGTTCCCAAAGAGCTTTAGAACAAGGCATAGTTTTCCCTGCTGGCTCTTTGGGCGTGGGACCAGTCTCCAGACATATGGCCATTTTTGTGCCTGGCTTGGCGCCATGTGGGAAAGGGTGGTTTTGAGGCTGAAGGCAGCAGGAAAGCCTGCAGCACCCACGTCTGTGGGGCTACGCAAGCGGTTCCCAAAGAGCTTTAGAACAAGGCATAGTTTTCCCTGCTGGCTCTTTCGGTGTAGGACCAATCTCCAGACATATGGCCATTTTTGTGCCTGGCGGCACGCCAAGTTTCAGACGATGGGTTTGAGGCTGAAGGCAGCAGGAAAGTCAGGAGCCCCCAGGTGTGTGGGGCTACGCAAGCGGTTCCCAAAGAGCTTTAGAACAAGGCATAGATTTCCCTGCTGGCTCTTTGGGAAAGGGACCAGTCTCTTGAAAAATATAGCCATTTTTGTGCCTGGCGCGACGCCAAGTGGGAAAGGGTGGTTTTGAGGCTGAAGGCAGCAGGAAAGCCTGCAGCCCCCAGGTCTGTGGGGCCACGCAAGCTGTTCCCAAAGAGCTTTAGAACAAGGCATAGTTTTCCCTGCTGGCTCTTTGGGCGTGGGACCAAACTCCAGCAATATGGCCATTTTTGTGCCTGGCTTGGCGCCATGTGGGAAAGGGTGGTTTTGAGGCTGAAGGCAGCAGGGAAGCCTGCAGCCCCCAGGTGTGTGGGGCTACGCAAGCTGTTCCCAAAGAGCTTTAGAACAAGGCATAGTTTTCCCTGCTGGCTCTTTCGGTGTAGGACCAATCTCCAGACATATGGCCATTTTTGTGCCTGGCGGCACGCCAAGTTGCACAGGATGGTTTTGAGGCTGAAGGCAGCAGGAAAGCCTGCAGCCCCCAGGTGTGTGGGGCTACGCAAGCGGTTCCCAAAGAGCTTTAGAACAAGGCATAGTTTTCCCTGCTGGCTCTTTGGGAAAGGGACCAGTCTCAAGAAATATAGCCATTTTTTTGCCTGGCGTGACGCCATGTGGGAAAGGGTGGTTTTGAGGCTGAAGGTGCCAGAAAAGCCTGCAGCCCCCAGGTGTGTGGGGCTACGCAAGCGGTTCCCAAAGAGCTTTAGAACAAGGCATAGTTTTCCCTGCTGGCTCTTTGGGCGTGAGACCAGTCGCCAGACATATGGCCATTTTTGTGCCTGGCGTGGGGCCAAGTGGGAAAGGGTGGTTTTGAGGCTGAAGGCAGCAGGAAAACTTGCAGCCCCCAGGTCTGTGGGGCTACGCAAGCGGTTCCCAAAGAGCTTTAGAACAAGGCATAGTTTTCCCTGCTGGCTCTTTGGGCGTGGGACCAGTCTCCAGACATATGGCCATTTTTGTGCCTGGCGTGACGCCAAGTGGGAAAGGGTGGTTTTGAGGCTGAAGGCAGCAGGAAAGCCTGCAGCCCCCAGGTGTGTGGGGCTACGCAAGCGGTTCCCAAAGAGCTTTAGAACAAGGCATAGTTTTCCCTGCTGGCTCTTTCGGTGTAGGACCAATCTCCAGACATATGGCCATTTTTGTGCCTGGCGGCACGCCAAGTTACAGATAATGGTTTTAAGGCTGAAGGTAGCAGGAAAGTCTGCAGCCCCCAGGTCTGTGGGGCTACGCAAGCGGTTCCCAAAGAGCTTTAGAACAAGGCATAGTTTTCCCTGCTGGCTCTTTGGGCGTGGGACCAGTCTCCAGAAATATAGCCATTTTCGGGCCTGGCGCAGCGCCAAGTGGGAAAGGGTGGTTTTGAGGCTGAAGGCAGCAGGAAAGCCTGCAAGCCCCCAGGTCTCTGGGGCCACGCAAGCGGTTCCCAAAGAGCTTTAGAACAAGGCATCGTTTTCCCTGCTGGCTCTTTGGGCGTGGAACAAATCTCCAGATATATGGCCATTTTTGGGCCTGGCGCGGCGCCATGTGGGAAAGGATTGTTTTGAGGCTGAAGGCAGCAGGAAAGCCTGCAGCCCCCAGGTGTGTGGGGCTACGCAAGCGGTTCCCAAAGAGCTTTAGAACAAGGCATAGTTTTCCCTGCTGGCTCTTTGGGCGTGGGACCAACCTCCAGACATATGGCCATTTTTGGGCCTGGCGTGACGCCATGTGGGAAAGGGTGGTTTTGAGGCTGAAGGCAGCAGGAAAGCCTGCAGCCCGCAGGTGTGTGGGGCTACGCAAGCGGTTCCCAAAGAGCTTTAGAACAAGGCATAGTTTTCCCTGCTGGCTCTTTGGGCGTGGGACCAGTCTCCAGACATATGGCCATTTTTGTGCCTTGCGTGGCGCCAAGTGGGAAAGGGTGGTTTTGAGGCTGAAGGCAGCAGGAAAGCCTGCAGCCCCCAGGTGTGTGGGGCTACGCAAGCGGTTCCCAAAGAGCTTTAGAACAAGGCATAGTTTTCCCTGCTGGCTCTTTGGGCGTGGGACCAATCTCCAGACATATTGCCATTTTTGGGCCTGGCGCGACACCAAGTGGGAAAGGGTGGTTTTGAGGCTGAAGGCAGCAGGAAAGCCTGCAGCCCCCAGGTCTGTGGGGCTACGCAAGTGGTTCCCAAAGAGCTTTAGAACAAGGCATAGTTTTCCCTGCTGGCTCTTTGGGCGTGGGACCAACCTCCAAACCTATGGCCATTTTTGTGCCTGGCGTGACGCCATGTGGGAAAGGGTGGTTTTGAGGCTGAAGGCAGCAGGAAAGCCTGCAGCTCGCAGGTGTGTGGGGCTACGCAAGCGGTTCCCAAAGAGCTTTAGAACAAGGCATATTTTTCCCTGCTGGCTCTTTGGGCGTGGGACCAACCTCCAGACATATGGCCATTTTTGTGCCTGGCGTGGGGCCAAGTGGGAAAGGGTGGTTTTGAGGCTGAAGGCAGCAGGAAAGCCTGCAGCCCCCAGGTCTGTGGGGCTACGCAAGCGGTTCCCAAAGAGCTTTAGAACAAGGCATAGTTTTCCCTGCTGGCTCTTTGGGCGTGGGACCAGTCTCCAGACATATGGCCATTTTTGGGCCTGGCGCGGCGCCAAGTGGGAAAGGGTGGTTTTGAGGCTGAAGGCAGCAGGAAAGCCTGCAGCCCCCAGGTCTGTGGGGCTTCGCAAGCGGTTCCCAAAGAGCTTTAGAACAAGGCATAGTTTTCCCTGCTGGCTCTTTGGGCGTGGGACCAGTCTCCAGACATATGGCCATTTTTGGGCCTGGCGCGGCGCCAAGTGGGAAAGGGTGGTTTTGAGGCTGAAGGCAGCAGGAAAGCCTGCAGCCCCCAGGTCTGTGGGGCTACGCAAGCGGTTCCCAAAGAGCTTTAGAACAAGGCATAGTTTTCCCTGCTGGCTCTTTGGGCGTGGGATCAACCTCCAGACATATGGCCATTTTTGGGCCTGGCGTGACGCCATGTGGGAAAGGGTGGTTTTGAGGCTGAAGGCAGCAGGAAAGCCTGCAGCCCCCAGGTGTGTGGGGCTACGCAAGCCGTTCCCAAAGAGCTTTAGAATAAGGCATAGTTTTCCCTGCTGGCTCTTTGGGTGTGGGACCAACCTCCAGACATATGGCCATTTTTGGGCCTGGCGCGGCGCCAAGTGGGAAAGGGTGGTTTTGAGGCTGAAGGCAGCAGGAAAGCCTGCAGCCCCCAGGTGTGTGGGGCTACGCAAGCGGTTCCCAAAGAGCTTTAGAACAAGGCATAGTTTTCCCTGCTGGCTCTTTGGGCGTGGGACCAGTCTCCAGACATATGGCCATTTTTTTACCTTGAGCGACGCCATGTGGGAAAGGGCGGTTTTGAGGCTGAAGGCAGCAGGAAAGCCTGCAGCCCCCAGGTCTGTGGGGCTACGCAAGCGGTTCCCAAAGAGCTTTAGAACAAGGCATAGTTTTCCCTGCTGGCTCTTTGGGCGTGGGACCAACCTCCAGACATATGGCCATTTTTGGGCCTGGCGTGACGCCATGTGGGAAAGGGTGGTTTTGAGGCTGAAGGCAGCAGGAAGGCCTGCGGCCCGCAGGTGTGTGGGGCTACGCAAGCGGTTCCCAAAGAGCTTTAGAACAAGGCATAGTTTTCCCTGCTGGCTCTTTGGGCGTGAGACCAGTCGCCAGACATATGGCCATTTTTGTGCCTGGCGTGGGGCCAAGTGGGAAAGGGTGGTTTTGAGGCTGAAGGCAGCAGCAAAGCTTGCAGCCCGCAGGTGTGTGGGGCTACGCAAGCGGTTCCCAAAGAGCTTTAGAACAAGGCATAGTTTTCCCTGCTGGCTCTTTGGGCGTGGGACCAGTCTCCAGACATATGGCCATTTTTGGGCCTGGCGTGGGGCCAAGTGGGAAAGGGTGGTTTTGAGGCTGAAGGCAGCAGGAAAGCCTGCAGCCCCCAGGTGTGTGGGGCTACGCAAGCGGTTCCCAAAGAGCTTTAGAACAAGGCATAGTTTTCCCTGCTGGCTCTTTGGGCGTGGGACCACTCTCCAGAAATATAGCCATTTTCGGGCCTGGCTCAGCGCCAAGTGGGAAAGGGTGGTTTTGAGGCTGAAGGCAGCAGGAAAGCCTGCAAGCCCCCAGGTCTCTGGGGCCACGCAAGCGGTTCCCAAAGAGCTTTAGAACAAGGCATCGTTTTCCCTGCTGGCTCTTTGGGCGTGGAACAAATCTCCAGATATATGGCCATTTTTGGGCCTGGCGCGGCGCCATGTGGGAAAGGATTGTTTTGAGGCTGAAGGCAGCAGGAAAGCCTGCAGCCCCCAGGTGTGTGGGGCTACGCAAGCGGTTCCCAAAGAGCTTTAGAACAAGGCATAGTTTTCCCTGCTGGCTCTTTGGGCGTGGGACCAACCTCCAGACATATGGCCATTTTTGGGCCTGGCGTGACGCCATGTGGGAAAGGGTGGTTTTGAGGCTGAAGGCAGCAGGAAAGCCTGCAGCCCCCAGGTGTGTGGGGCTACGCAAGCGGTTCCCAAAGAGCTTTAGAACAAGGCATAGTTTTCCCTGCTGGCTCTTTGGGCGTGGGACCAACCTCCAGACATATGGCCATTTTTGTGCCTTGCGTGGCGCCAAGTGGGAAAGGGTGGTTTTGAGGCTGAAGGCAGCAGGAAAGTCTGCAGCCCCCAGGTGTGTGGGGCTACGCAAGCGGTTCCCAAAGAGCTTTAGAACAAGGCATAGTTTTCCCTGCTGGCTCTTTGGGCGTGGGACCAATCTCCAGACATATTGCCATTTTTGGGCCTGCCGCGACACCAAGTGGGAAAGGGTGGTTTTGAGGCTGAAGGCAGCAGGAAATCCTGCAGCCCCCAGGTCTGTGGGGCTACGCAAGTGGTTCCCAAAGAGCTTTAGAACAAGGCATAGTTTTCCCTGCTGGCTCTTTGGGCGTGGGACCAACCTCCAAACCTATGGCCATTTTTGTGCCTGGCGTGACGCCATGTGGGAAAGGGTGGTTTTGAGGCTGAAGGCAGCAGGAAAGCCTGCAGCTCGCAGGTGTGTGGGGCTACGCAAGCGGTTCCCAAAGAGCTTTAGAACAAGGCATATTTTTCCCTGCTGGCTCTTTGGGCGTGGGACCAACCTCCAGACATATGGCCATTTTTGTGCCTTGCGTGGGGCCAAGTGGGAAAGGGTGGTTTTGAGGCTGAAGGCAGCAGGAAAGCCTGCAGCCCCCAGGTCTGTGGGGCTACGCAAGCGGTTCCCAAAGAGCTTTAGAACAAGGCATAGTTTTCCCTGCTGGCTCTTTGGGCGTGGGACCAGTCTCCAGACATATGGCCATTTTTGGGCCTGGCGCGGCGCCAAGTGGGAAAGGGTGGTTTTGAGGCTGAAGGCAGCAGGAAAGCCTGCAGCCCCCAGGTCTGTGGGGCTACGCAAGCGGTTCCCAAAGAGCTTTAGAACAAGGCATAGTTTTCCCTGCTGGCTCTTTGGGCGTGGGATCAACCTCCAGACATATGGCCATTTTTGGGCCTGGCGTGACGCCATGTGGGAAAGGGTGGTTTTGAGGCTGAAGGCAGCAGGAAAGCCTGCAGCCCCCAGGTGTGTGGGGCTACGCAAGCCGTTCCCAAAGAGCTTTAGAATAAGGCATAGTTTTCCCTGCTGGCTCTTTGGGTGTGGGACCAACCTCCAGACATATGGCCATTTTTGGGCCTGGCGCGGCGCCAAGTGGGAAAGGGTGGTTTTGAGGCTGAAGGTGCCAGGAAAGCCTGCAGCCCCCAGGTGTGTGGGGCTACGCAAGCGGTTCCCAAAGAGCTTTAGAACAAGGCATAGTTTTCCCTGCTGGCTCTTTGGGCGTGGGACCAGTCTCCAGACATATGGCCATTTTTGTGCCTGGCTTGGCGCCATGTGGGAAAGGGTGGTTTTGAGGCTGAAGGCAGCAGGAAAGCCTGCAGCCCCCAGGTCTGTGGGGCTACGCAAGCGGTTCCCAAAGAGCTTTAGAACAAGGCATAGTTTTCCCTGCTGGCTCTTTGGGCGTGGGACCAGTCTCCAGACATATGGCCATTTTGTTAACTTCAGCGACGCCATGTGGGAAAGGGTGGTTTTGAGGCTGAAGGCAGCAGGAAAGCCTGCAGCCCCCAGGTGTGTGGGGCTACGCAAGCGGTTCCCAAAGAGCTTTAGAACAAGGCATAGTTTTCCCTGCTGGCTCTTTGGGCGTGGAACCAATCTCCAGACATATGGCCTTTTTTGGGCCTGGCGCGACGCAAAGTGGGAAAGGGTGGTTTTGAGGCTGAAGGCAGCAAGAAAGCCTGCAGCCCCCAGGTCTGTGGGGCTACGCAAGCGGTTCCCAAAGAGCTTTAGAACAAGGCATAGTTTTCCCTGCTGGCTCTTTGGGCGTGGGACCAGTCTCCAGACATATGGCCATTTTTGGGCCTGGCTTGGCGCCATGTGGGAAAGGGTGGTTTTGAGGCTGAAGGCAGCAGGAAAGCCTGCAGCCCGCAGGTGTGTGGGGCTACGCAAGCGGTTCCCAAAGAGCTTTAGAACAAGGCATAGTTTTCCCTGCTGGCTCTTTGGGCGTGGGACCAACCTCCAGACATATGGCCATTTTTGGGCCTGGCGTGACGCCAAGTGGGAAAGGGTGGTTTTGAGGCTGAAGGCAGCAAGAAAGCCTGCAGCCCCCAGGTCTGTGGGGCTACGCAAGCGGTTCCCAAAGAGCTTTAGAACAAGGCATAGTTTTCCCTGCTGGCTCTTTGGGCGTGGGACCAATCTCCAGCCATATGGCCATTTTTGGGCCTGGCGTGGCGCCAAGTGGGAAAGGGTGGTTTTGAGGCTGAAGGCAGCAGGAAAGCCTGCAGCCCCCAGGTGTGTGGGGCTACGCAAGCGGTTCCCAAAGAGCTTTAGAACAAGGCACAGTTTTCCCTGCTGGCTCTTTGGGCGTGGGACCAGTCTCCAGATATATGGCCATTTTTGGGCCTGGCACGGCGCCAAGTGGGAAAGGGTGGTTTTGAGGCTGAAGGCAGCAGGAAAGCCTGCAGCTCGCAGGTGTGTGGGGCTACGCAAGCGGTTCCCAAAGAGCTTTAGAACAAGGCATAGTTTTCCCTGCTGGCTCTTTGGGCGTGGGACCAACCTCCAGACATATGGCCATTTTTGTGCCTGGCGTGACGCCATGTGGGAAAGGGTGGTTTTGAGGCTGAAGGTGCCAGGAAAGCCTGCAGCCCCCAGGTGTGTGGGGCTACGCAAGCGGTTCCCAAAGAGCTTTAGAACAAGGCATAGTTTTCCCTGCTGGCTCTTTGGGCGTGAGACCAGTCGCCAGACATATGGCCATTTTTGTGCCTGGCGTGGGGCCAAGTGGGAAAGGGTGGTTTTGAGGCTGAAGGCAGCAGGAAAGCTTGCAGCCCCAAGGTGTGTGGGGCTACACAAGCGGTTCCCAAAGAGCTTTAGAACAAGGCATAGTTTTCCCTGCTGGCTCTTTGGGCGTGGGACCAGTCTCCAGACATATGGCCATTTTTGGGCCTGGCGTGGGGCCAAGTGGGAAAGGGTGGTTTTGAGGCTGAAGGCAGCAGGAAAGCTTGCAGCCCCCAGGTCTCTAGTGCCACGCAAGCGGTTCCCAAAGAGCTTTAGAACAAGGCATCGTTTTCCCTGCTGGCTCTTTGGGCGTGGGACCAGTCTCCAGACATATGGCCATTTTTGTGCCTGGCGCGGGGACAAGTGGGAAAGGGTGGTTTTGAGGCTGAAGGCAGCAGGAAAGCCTGCAAGCCCCCAGGTCTCTGGGGCCACGCAAGCGGTTCCCAAAGAGCTTTAGAACAAGGCATCGTTTTCCCTGCTGGCTCTTTGGGCGTGGAACAAATCTCCAGATATATGGCCATTTTTGGGCCTGGCGCGGCGCCATGTGGGAAAGGATTGTTTTGAGGCTGAAGGCAGCAGGAAAGCCTGCAGCCCCCAGGTGTGTGGGGCTACGCAAGCGGTTCCCAAAGAGCTTTAGAACAAGGCATAGTTTTCCCTGCTGGCTCTTTGGGCGTGGGACCAACCTCCAGACATATGGCCATTTTTGGGCCTGGCGTGACGCCATGTGGGAAAGGGTGGTTTTGAGGCTGAAGGCAGCAGGAAAGCCTGCAGCCCCCAGGTGTGTGGGGCTACGCAAGCGGTTCCCAAAGAGCTTTAGAACAAGGCATAGTTTTCCCTGCTGGCTCTTTGGGCGTGGGACCAACCTCCAGACATATGGCCATTTTTGTGCCTTGCGTGGCGCCAAGTGGGAAAGGGTGGTTTTGAGGCTGAAGGCAGCAGGAAAGTCTGCAGCCCCCAGGTGTGTGGGGCTACGCAAGCGGTTCCCAAAGAGCTTTAGAACAAGGCATAGTTTTCCCTGCTGGCTCTTTGGGCGTGGGACCAACCTCCAGACATATGGCCATTTTTGTGCCTGGCGTGACGCCATGTGGGAAAGGGTGGTTTTGAGGCTGAAGGTGCCAGGAAAGCCTGCAGCCCCCAGGTGTGTGGGGCTACGCAAGCGGTTCCCAAAGAGCTTTAGAACAAGGCATAGTTTTCCCTGCTGGCTCTTTGGGCGTGAGACCAGTCGCCAGACATATGGCCATTTTTGTGCCTGGCGTGGGGCCAAGTGGGAAAGGGTGGTTTTGAGGCTGAAGGCAGCAGGAAAGCTTGCAGCCCCAAGGTGTGTGGGGCTACACAAGCGGTTCCCAAAGAGCTTTAGAACAAGGCATAGTTTTCCCTGCTGGCTCTTTGGGCGTGGGACCAGTCTCCAGACATATGGCCATTTTTGGGCCTGGCTTGGCGCCAAGTGGGAAAGGGTGCTTTTGAGGCTGAAGGCAGCAGGAAAGCTTGCAGCCCCCAGGTCTCTAGTGCCACGCAAGCGGTTCCCAAAGAGCTTTAGAACAAGGCATCGTTTTCCCTGCTGGCTCTTTGGGCGTGGGACCAGTCTCCAGACATATGGCCATTTTTGTGCCTGGCGCGGGGACAAGTGGGAAAGGGTGGTTTTGAGGCTGAAGGCAGCAGGAAAGTCTGCACCCCGCAGGTCTGTGGGGCCACGCAAGCGGTTCCCAAAGAGCTTTAGAACAAGGCATCGTTTTCCCTGCTGGCTCTTTGGGCGTGGAACAAATCTCCAGATATATGGCCATTTTTGGGCCTGCGCGGCGCCATGTGGGAAAGGATTGTTTTGAGGCTGAAGGCAGCAGGAAAGCCTGCAGCCCCCAGGTGTGTGGGGCTACGCAAGCGGTTCCCAAAGAGCTTTAGAACAAGGCATAGTTTTCCCTGCTGGCTCTTTGGGCGTGGGACCAACCTCCAGACATATGGCCATTTTTGGGCCTGGCGTGACGCCATGTGGGAAAGGGTGGTTTTGAGGCTGAAGGCAGCAGGAAAGCCTGCAGCCCCCAGGTGTGTGGGGCTACGCAAGCGGTTCCCAAAGAGCTTTAGAACAAGGCATAGTTTTCCCTGCTGGCTCTTTGGGCGTGGGACCAACCTCCAGACATATGGCCATTTTTGTGCCTTGCGTGGCGCCAAGTGGGAAAGGGTGGTTTTGAGGCTGAAGGCAGCAGGAAAGTCTGCAGCCCCCAGGTGTGTGGGGCTACGCAAGCGGTTCCCAAAGAGCTTTAGAACAAGGCATAGTTTTCCCTGCTGGCTCTTTGGGCGTGGGACCAATCTCCAGACATATTGCCATTTTTGGGCCTGCCGCGACACCAAGTGGGAAAGGGTGGTTTTGAGGCTGAAGGCAGCAGGAAATCCTGCAGCCCCCAGGTCTGTGGGGCTACGCAAGTGGTTCCCAAAGAGCTTTAGAACAAGGCATAGTTTTCCCTGCTGGCTCTTTGGGCGTGGGACCAACCTCCAAACCTATGGCCATTTTTGTGCCTGGCGTGACGCCATGTGGGAAAGGGTGGTTTTGAGGCTGAAGGCAGCAGGAAAGCCTGCAGCTCGCAGGTGTGTGGGGCTACGCAAGCGGTTCCCAAAGAGCTTTAGAACAAGGCATATTTTTCCCTGCTGGCTCTTTGGGCGTGGGACCAACCTCCAGACATATGGCCATTTTTTTGCCTGGCGTGGGGCCAAGTGGGAAAGGGTGGTTTTGAGGCTGAAGGCAGCAGGAAAGCCTGCAGCCCCCAGGTCTGTGGGGCTACGCAAGCGGTTCCCAAAGAGCTTTAGAACAAGGCATAGTTTTCCCTGCTGGCTCTTTGGGCGTGGGACCAGTCTCCAGACATATGGCCATTTTTGGGCCTGGCGCGGCGCCAAGTGGGAAAGGGTGGTTTTGAGGCTGAAGGCAGCAGGAAAGCCTGCAGCCCCCAGGTCTGTGGGGCTACGCAAGCGGTTCCCAAAGAGCTTTAGAACAAGGCATAGTTTTCCCTGCTGGCTCTTTGGGCGTGGGATCAACCTCCAGACATATGGCCATTTTTGGGCCTGGCGTGACGCCATGTGGGAAAGGGTGGTTTTGAGGCTGAAGGCAGCAGGAAAGCCTGCAGCCCCCAGGTGTGTGGGGCTACGCAAGCCGTTCCCAAAGAGCTTTAGAATAAGGCATAGTTTTCCCTGCTGGCTCTTTGGGTGTGGGACCAACCTCCAGACATATGGCCATTTTTGGGCCTGGCGCGGCGCCAAGTGGGAAAGGGTGGTTTTGAGGCTGAAGGTGCCAGGAAAGCCTGCAGCCCCCAGGTCTGTGGGGCTACGCAAGCGGTTCCCAAAGAGCTTTAGAACAAGGCATAGTTTTCCCTGCTGGCTCTTTGGGCGTGGGACCAGTCTCCAGACATATGGCCATTTTTGTGCCTGGCTTGGCGCCATGTGGGAAAGGGTGGTTTTGAGGCTGAAGGCAGCAGGAAAGCCTGCAGCCCCCAGGTCTGTGGGGCTACGCAAGCGGTTCCCAAAGAGCTTTAGAACAAGGCATAGTTTTCCCTGCTGGCTCTTTGGGCGTGGGACCAGTCTCCAGACATATGGCCATTTTGTTAACTTCAGCGACGCCATGTGGGAAAGGGTGGTTTTGAGGCTGAAGGCAGCAGGAAAGCCTGCACCCCCCAGGTGTGTGGGGCTACGCAAGCGGTTCCCAAAGAGCTTTAGAACAAGGCATAGTTTTCCCTGCTGGCTCTTTGGGCGTGGAACCAATCTCCAGACATATGGCCTTTTTTGGGCCTGGCGCGACGCAAAGTGGGAAAGGGTGGTTTTGAGGCTGAAGGCAGCAAGAAAGCCTGCAGCCCCCAGGTGTGTGGGGCTACGCAAGCGGTTCCCAAAGAGCTTTAGAACAAGGCATAGTTTTCCCTGCTGGCTCTTTGGGCGTGGGACCAGTCTCCAGACATATGGCCATTTTTGGGCCTGGCTTGGCGCCATGTGGGAAAGGGTGGTTTTGAGGCTGAAGGCAGCAGGAAAGCCTGCAGCCCGCAGGTGTGTGGGGCTACGCAAGCGGTTCCCAAAGAGCTTTAGAACAAGGCATAGTTTTCCCTGCTGGCTCTTTGGGCGTGGGACCAACCTCCAGACATATGGCCATTTTTGGGCCTGGCGTGACGCCAAGTGGGAAAGGGTGGTTTTGAGGCTGAAGGCAGCAAGAAAGCCTGCAGCCCCCAGGTCTGTGGGGCTACGCAAGCGGTTCCCAAAGAGCTTTAGAACAAGGCATAGTTTTCCCTGCTGGCTCTTTGGGCGTGGGACCAATCTCCAGCCATATGGCCATTTTTGGGCCTGGCGTGGCGCCAAGTGGGAAAGGGTGGTTTTGAGGCTGAAGGCAGCAGGAAAGCCTGCAGCCCCCAGGTGTGTGGGGCTACGCAAGCGGTTCCCAAAGAGCTTTAGAACAAGGCACAGTTTTCCCTGCTGGCTCTTTGGGCGTGGGACCAGTCTCCAGATATATGGCCATTTTTGGGCCTGGCACGGCGCCAAGTGGGAAAGGGTGGTTTTGAGGCTGAAGGCAGCAGGAAAGCCTGCAGCTCGCAGGTGTGTGGGGCTACGCAAGCGGTTCCCAAAGAGCTTTAGAACAAGGCATAGTTTTCCCTGCTGGCTCTTTGGGCGTGGGACCAACCTCCAGACATATGGCCATTTTTGTGCCTGGCGTGACGCCATGTGGGAAAGGGTGGTTTTGAGGCTGAAGGTGCCAGGAAAGCCTGCAGCCCCCAGGTGTGTGGGGCTACGCAAGCGGTTCCCAAAGAGCTTTAGAACAAGGCATAGTTTTCCCTGCTGGCTCTTTGGGCGTGAGACCAGTCGCCAGACATATGGCCATTTTTGTGCCTGGCGTGGGGCCAAGTGGGAAAGGGTGGTTTTGAGGCTGAAGGCAGCAGGAAAGCTTGCAGCCCCAAGGTGTGTGGGGCTACACAAGCGGTTCCCAAAGAGCTTTAGAACAAGGCATATTTTTCCCTGCTGGCTCTTTGGGCGTGGGACCAGTCTCCAGACATATGGCCATTTTTGGGCCTGGCGTGGGGCCAAGTGGGAAAGGGTGGTTTTGAGGCTGAAGGCAGCAGGAAAGCTTGCAGCCCCCAGGTCTCTAGTGCCACGCAAGCGGTTCCCAAAGAGCTTTAGAACAAGGCATCGTTTTCCCTGCTGGCTCTTTGGGCGTGGGACCAGTCTCCAGACATATGGCCATTTTTGTGCCTGGCGCGGGGACAAGTGGGAAAGGGTGGTTTTGAGGCTGAAGGCAGCAGGAAAGCCTGCAGCCCCCAGGTCTGTGGGGCCACGCAAGCGGTTCCCAAAGAGCTTTAGAACAAGGCATAGTTTTCCCTGCTGGCTCTTTGGGCGTGGGACCAATCTCCAGATATATGGCCATTTTTGTGCCTGGCGCAGCGCCATGTGGGAAAGGGTAGTTTTGAGGCTGAAGGCAGCAGGAAAGCCTGCAGCCCCCAGGTGTGTGGGGCTACGCAAGCGGTTCCCAAAGAGCTTTAGAACAAGGCATAGTTTTCCCTGCTGGCTCTTTGGGCGTGGGACCAATCTCCAGCCATATGGCCATTTTTGGGCCTGGCGTGGCGCCAAGTGGGAAAGGGTGGTTTTGAGGCTGAAGGCAGCAGGAAAGCCTGCAGCCCCCAGGTGTGTGGGGCTACGCAAGCGGTTCCCAAAGAGCTTTAGAACAAGGCACAGTTTTCCCTGCTGGCTCTTTGGGCGTGGGACCAGTCTCCAGATATATGGCCATTTTTGGGCCTGGCGTGACGCCATGTGGGAAAGGGTGGTTTTGAGGCTGAAGGTGCCAGGAAAGCCTGCAGCCCCAAGGTGTGTGGGGCTACACAAGCGGTTCCCAAAGAGCTTTAGAACAAGGCATAGTTTTCCCTGCTGGCTCTTTGGGCGTGGGACCAGTCTCCAGACATATGGCCATTTTTGGGACTGGCGCTGCGCCAAGTGGGAAAGGGTGGTTTTGAGGCTGAAGGCAGCAGGAAAGCTTACAGCCCCCAGGTCTCCGGGGCCACGCAAGCGGTTCCTAAAGAGCTTTAGAACAAGGCATCGTTTTCCCTGCTGGCTCTTTCGGTGTAGGACCAATCTCCAGACATATGGCCATTTTTGTGCCTGGCGGCACGCCAAGTTGGAGACGATGGTTTTGAGGCTGAAGGCAGCAGGAAAGTCTGCAGCCCCCAGGTGTGTGGGGCTACGCAAGTGGTTCCCAAAGAGCTCACTCTTGGCACTTTGGATGTGGGACATACAGCGAGATGTTTGCTGCTTTGGCGTTTGGCTGTTGGGAGATTTACAGCACAAAGATATCTAGTTGATTTGAAGCAGTTCAGAGAAAGTCTGAACATAATCCTCACTTTTCCCTCCTGGCACTTTCCCTGTAGGGGATACCGCAAGAGCTTTCTGTATTTTGGGCACAGCGCTCTGCAGGGTGTTAGCAGAGACTTTCCCGGGACAGTGAAACCCTATGTCAGAGACACTGAGAATAAGCCCCAACGTTCCTTCCAGGCATTTTCAGTGTGGGTGCCTTCTCCACGTGGTTCCTGGTTTCACTGCAGCTCTGAAGAGAATGTTAGCAAAGAGGTAATCGGGACAGTGCAAACAGTACTCAAAGACAGGGAGAGCAAGCTCTACATTACTCTCTTGGCACTTTGGATGTGGGACATACAGCGAGATGTTTGCTGCTTTTACATTTGGCTGTTGGGAGATTTACAGCACAAAGATATCCAGTTGATTTGAAGCAGTTCCAAGAAAGTCTAAGCATAATCCTCACTTTTCCCTCCTGGCACTTTCCATGTGGGAGATATAGCAGGATGTATATTGGTTTTAGGAACTGTCCCCGGACAGTGTGGGCAGAAAAGTTCCTGGCTCCTTGAATGCCGTTTCTGGAGACACTGCGATCAATGTGGGAGATATGTCAAGATGTGTGTTGGTTTTGAGGACGGCTTTCTGGACAGTCTTAGCAAAAAGGTCACAGGGATAATCAGAGCAATTCTCAGAGACACTGAGACCAAGCTCCACAATTCCTCCTGGCACTTTCCCTGTAGGAGAGACTGCAAGACGTTGCTGTATATTGGGCACAGCGCTCTGCAGGGTGTTAGCAGAGACTTTCCCGGGACAGTGAAACCCTATGTCAGAGACACTGAGAAGAAGCCCCAATGTTCCCTCCAGGCACTTTCAGTGTGGGTGCCTTCTCCACGTGGTTCCTGGTTTCACTGCAGCTCTGAAGAGAATGTTAGCAAAGAGGTAATCGGGACAGTGCAAACAGTACTCAAAGACAGGGAGAGCAAGCTCTCTCTTGGCATTTTGGATGTGGGACATACAGCGAGATGTTTGCTGTTTTACATTTGGCTGTTGGGAGATTTACAGCACAAAGATATCTAGTTGATTTGAAGCAGTTCCGAGAAAGTCTAAGCATAATCCTCACTTTTCCCTCCTGGCACTTTCCCTGTAGGAGATACCTCAAGACGTTTCTGTATATTGGGCACAGCGCTCTGCAGGGTGTTAGCAGAGACTTTCCCGGGACAGTGAAACCCTATGTCAGAGACACTGAGAAGAAGCCCCAACGTTCCTTCCAGGCATTTTCAGTGTGGGTGCCTTCTCCACGTGGTTCCTGGTTTCACTGCAGCTCTGAAGAGAATGTTAGCAAAGAGGTAATCGGGACAGTGCAAACAGTACTCAAAGACAGGGAGAGCAAGCTCTCTCTTGGCACTTTGGATGTGGGACATACAGCGAGATGTTTGCTGCTTTTCGTTTGGCTGTTGGGAGATTTACAGCACAAAGATATCCAGTTGATTTGAAGCAGTTCCGAGAAAGTCTAAGCATAATCCTCACTTTTCCCTCCTGGCACTTTCCATGTGGGAGATATAGCAGGATGTATATTGGTTTTAGGAACTGTCCCCGGACAGTGTGGGCAGAAAAGTTCCTGGCTCCTTGAATGCCGTTTCTGGAGACACTGCGATCAATGTGGGAGATATGTCAAGATGTGTGTTGGTTTTGAGGACGGCTTTCTGGAGAGTCTTAGCAAAGAGGTCACAGGGATAATCAGAGGAATTTTCAGAGACACTGAGAACAAGGTCGACATATCCTCCTGGCACTTTCCCTGTAGGAGACACTGCAAGACGTTTCTGTATATTGGGCACAGCGCTCTGCAGGGTGTTAGCAGAGACTTTCCCGGGACAGTGAAACCCTATGTCAAAGACACTGAGAAGAAGCCCCAATGTTCCCTCCAGGCACTTTCAGTGTGGGTGCCTTCTCCACGTGGTTCCTGGTTTCACTGCAGCTCTGAAGAGAATGTTAGCAAAGAGGTAATCGGGACAGTGCAAACAGTACTCAAAGACAGGGAGAGCAAGCTCTCTCTTGGCACTTTGGATGTGGGACATACAGCGAGATGTTAGCTGCTTTTACATTTGGCTGTTGGGAGAGTTACAGCACAAAGATATCTAGTTGATTTGAAGCAGTTCAGAGAAAGGCTAAACATAATCCTCACTTTTCCCTCCTGGCACTTTCCCTGTAGGGGATACCGCAAGACGTTTCTGTATATTAGGTACAGCGCTCTGCAGGGTGGTAGCAGAGACTTTCCCGGGACAGTGAAACCCTATATCAGAGACACTGAGAAGAAGCCCCAACGTTCCTTCCAGGCATTTTCAGAGTTGGTGCGTTCTCCACGTGGTTCCTGGTTTCACTGCAGCTCTGAAGAGAATGTTAGCAAAGAGGTAATCGGGACAGTGAAAACAGTACTCAAAGACAGGGAGAGCAAGCTCTCTCTTGGCACTTTGGATGTGGGACATACAGTGAGATGTTTGCTGCTTTTACATTTGGCTGTTGGAAGATTTACAGCACAAAGATATCTAATTGATTTGAAGCAGTTCCGAGAAAGTCTAAACATAATCCTCACTTTTCCCTCCTGGCACTTTCCCTGTAGGAGATACCGCAAGACGTTTCTGTATATTGGGCACAGCGCTCTGCAGGGTGTTAGCAGAGACTTTCCCGGGACAGTGAAACCCCATATCAGAGACACTGAGAAGAAGCCCCAACGTTCCTTCCAGGCATTTTCATTTCGATGCCTTATTCTAAAGCTCTTTGGGAACCGCTTGCGTGGCCCCACAGACCTGCGGGCTGCAGACTTTCCTGCTGCCTTCAGCCTCAAAACCACCCTTTCCCACTTGGCGTCGCGCCAGGCACAAAAATGGCCATATGGCTGGAGACTGGTCCCACGCCCAAAGAGCCAGCAGGGAAAACTATGCCTTGTGCTAAAGCTCTTTGGGAACCGCTTGCGTAGCCCCACACACCTGGGGGCTGCAGGCTTTCCTGCTGCCTTCAGCCTCAAAGGCACCCTTTCCCACTTTGCCCCGCGCCAGGCACAAAAATGGCCATATGTCTGGAGATTGGTCCCACGCCCAAAGTGCCAGCAGGGAAAACTATGCCTTGTTCTAAAGCTCTTTGGGAACCGCTTGCGTAGCCCCACACCCCTGGGGGCTGCAGGCTTTTCTGGCACCTTCAGCCTCAAAAGCACCCTTTCCCACTTGGGTCCACGCCAGGCCCAAAAATGGCCATATGTCTGGAGACTGGTCCCACGCCCAAAGAGCCAGCAGGGAAAATTATACCTTGTACTGAAGCTCTTTGGGAACCGCTTGCGTAGCCCCACAGACCTGGGGGCTGCAGGCTTTCCTGCTCTCTTCAGCCTCAAAAGCACCCTTTCCCACATGGCGCCAAGTCAGGCCCAAAAATGGCCATATGTCTGGAGACTGGTCCCACGCCCAAAGAGCCAGCAGGGAAAACTATGCCTTGTTCTAAAGCTCGTTAGGAACCGCTTGCGTAGCCCCACAGACCTGGGGGCTGCAGGCTTTCCTGCTGCCTTCAGCCTCAAAAGCACCCTTTCCCACTTGGCGCCAAGCCAGGCCCAAAAATGGCCATATGTCTGGAGACTGGTCCCACGCCCAAAGAGCCAGCAGGGAAAACGATGCCTTGTTCTAAAGCTCTTTGGGAACTGCTTGCGTAGCCCCACAGACCTGGGGGCTGCAGGCTTTCCTGCTCTCTTCAGCCTCAAAACCACCCTTTCCCACATGGCGTCACGCCAGGCCCAAAAATGGCCATATGTCTGGAGACTGGTCCCACGCCCACAGAGCCAGCAGGGAAAACTATGCCTTGTTCTAAGCTCTTTGGGAACCGCTTGCATAGCCCCACACACCTGGGGGCGGCAGGCTTTCCTGCTGCCTTCAGCTTCAAAACCACCCTTTTCCACATGGCGTCACGCCAGGCACAAAAATGGCCATATGTCTGGATGTTCGTCCCACGCCCAAAGAGCCAGCAGGGAAAACTATGCCTCGTTCTAAAGCTCTTTGGGAACCGCTTGCGTAGCCCCACAGACCTGGGGGCTGCAGGCTTTCCTGCTGCCTTCAGCCTCAAAACCACCCTATCCCACTTGGCGCCAAGCCAGGCACAAAAATGGCCATATGTCTGGAGACTGGTCCCACGCCCAAAGAGCCAGCAGGGAAAACTATGCCTTGTTCTAAAGCTCTTTGGGAACCGCTTGCGTGGCCCCACAGACCTGCGGGCTGCAGGCTTTCCTGCTGCCTTCAGCCTCAAAACCACCCTTTCCCACTTGGCGTCGCGCCAGGCACAAAAATGGCTATATTTCTGGAGACTGGTCCCTTTCCCAAAGAGCCAGCAGGGAAAACTATGCCTTGTTCTAAAGCTCTTTGGGAACCGCTTGCGTAGCCCCACAGACCTGGGGGCTGCAGGCTTTCCTGCTGCCTTCAGCCTCAAAACCACCCTTTCCCACTTGGCGCCACGCAAGGCACAAAAATGGCCATATGTCTGGAGGTTGATCCCAAGCCCAAAGAGCCAGCAGGGAAAACTATGCCTTGTTCTAAAGCTCTTTGGGAACCGCTTGCGTAGCCCCACACACCTGGGGTCTGCAGGCTTTTCTGGCACCTTCAGCCTCAAAACCACCCTTTCCCACATGGCGTCACGCCAGGCCCAAAAATGGCCATATGTCTGGAGATTGGTCCCACACCCAAAGAGCCAGCAGGGAAAATTATACCTTGTACTGAAGCTCTTTGGGAACCGCTTGCGTAGCCCCACAGACCTGGGGGCTGCAGGCTTTCCTGCTCTCTTCAGCCTCAAAAGCACCCTTTCCCACATGGCGCCAAGTCAGGCCCAAAAATGGCCATATGTCTGGAGACTGGTCCCACGCCCAAAGAGCCAGCAGGGAAAACTATGCCTTGTTCTAAAGCTCGTTAGGAACCGCTTGCGTAGCCCCACAGACCTGGGGGCTGCAGGCTTTCCTGCTGCCTTCAGCCTCAAAAGCACCCTTTCCCACTTGGCGCCAAGCCAGGCCCAAAAATGGCCATATGTCTGGAGACTGGTCCCACGCCCAAAGAGCCAGCAGGGAAAACGATGCCTTGTTCTAAAGCTCTTTGGGAACTGCTTGCGTAGCCCCACAGACCTGGGGGCTGCAGGCTTTCCTGCTCTCTTCAGCCTCAAAACCACCCTTTCCCACATGGCGTCACGCCAGGCCCAAAAATGGCCATATGTCTGGAGACTGGTCCCACGCCCACAGAGCCAGCAGGGAAAACTATGCCTTGTTCTAAGCTCTTTGGGAACCGCTTGCGTAGCCCCACACACCTGGGGGCGGCAGGCTTTCCTGCTGCCTTCAGCTTCAAAACCACCCTTTTCCACATGGCGTCACGCCAGGTACAAAAATGGCCATATGTCTGGATGTTCGTCCCACGCCCAAAGAGCCAGCAGGGAAAACTATGCCTTGTTCTAAAGCTCTTTGGGAACCGCTTGCGTAGCCCCACACACCTGGGGGCTCCAGGCTTTCCTGCTGCCTTCAGCCTCAAAACCACCCTATCCCACTTGGCGCCAAGCCAGGCACAAAAATGGCCATATGTCTGGAGACTGGTCCCACGCCCAAACAGCCAGCAGGGAAAACTATGCCTTGTTCTAAAGCTCTTTGGGAACCGCTTGCGTAGCCCCACAGAAACTGGGGGCTGGAGGCTTTTCTCGCGCTTTCAGCCTCAAAACCACACTTTCCAACTTGACCCCGCGCCAGGCACAAAAATGGCCATATGTCTGGCGACTGGTCTCACGCCCAAAGTGCCAGCAGGGAAAACTATGCCTTGTTCTAAAGCTCTTTGGGAACCGCTTGCGTAGCCCCACACCCCTGGGGGCTGCAGGCTTTTCTGGCACCTTCAGCCTCAAAAGCACCCTTTCCCACTTGGCTCCACGCCAGGCCCAAAAATGGCCATATGTCTGGAGACTGGTCCCACGCCCAAAGAGCCAGCAGGGAAAACTATGCCTTGTTCTAAAGCTCTTTGGGAACCGCTTGCGTAGCCCCACACACCTGCGGGCTGCAGGCTTTCTTGCTGCTTTCAGCCTCAAAACCACCCTTTCCCACATGGCGTCACGCCAGGCACAAAAATGGCCATATGTCTGGAGGTTGGTCCTACGCCCAAAGAGCCAGCAGGGAAAACTATGCCTTGTTCTAAAGCTCTTTGGGAACCGCTTGCGTAGCCCCACACACCTGGGGGCTGCAGGCTTTCCTGCTGCCTTCAGCCTCAAAACAGCCCTTTCCCACATGGCGCCGCGCCAGGCCCAAAAATGGCCATATATCTGGAGACTGGTCCCACGCCCAAAGAGCCAGCAGGGAAAACGATGCCTTGTTCTAAAGCTCTTTGGGAACCGCTTGCGTGGCCCCACACACCTGGGGGCTGCAAGCTTTCCTGCTCTCTTCAGCTTCAAAACCACCCTTTCCCACATGGCGTCACGCCAGGCACAAAAATCGCCATATGTCTGGAGGTTGGTCCCACGCCCAAAGAGCCAGCAGGGAAAACTATGCCTTGTTCTAAAGCTCTTTGGGAACCGCTTGCGTAGCCCCACAGACCTGGGGGCTGCAGGCTTTTCTGGCACCTTCAGCCTCAAAACCACCCTTTCCCACATGGCGTCACGCCAGGCACAAAAATCGCCATATGTCTGGAGACTGGTCCCACGCCCAAAGAGCCAGCAGGGAAAACTATGCCTTGTTCTAAAGCTCTTTGGGAACCGCTTGCGTAGCCCCACACACCTGGGGGATGCAGGCTTTCCTGCTCTCTTCAGCTTCAAAACCACCCTTTCCCATATGGCGTCACGCCAGGCACAAAAATCGTCATATGTCTGGATGTTGGTTCCACGCCCAAAGAGCCAGAAGGGAAAACTATGCCTTGTTCTAAAGCTCTTTGGGGACCGCTTGCGTAGCCCCACAGACCTGGGGGCTGCAGGCTTTCCTGCTGCCTTCAGCCTCAAAACCACCCTTTCCCACTTGGCGTCACGCCAGGCACAAAAATGGCCATATGTCTGGAGACTGGTCCCACGCCCAAAGAGCCAGCAGGGAAAACTATGCCTTGTTCTAAAGCTCTTTGGGAACCGCTTGCGTAGCCCCACAGACCTGGGGGCTGCAGGCTTTCCTGCTGCCTTCAGCCTCAAAACCACCCTTTCCCACATGGCGTCACGCCAGGCCCAAAAATGGCCATATGTCTGGAGACTGGTCCCACGCCCACAGAGCCAGCAGGGAAAACTATGCCTTGTTCTAAGCTCTTTGGGAACCGCTTGCGTAGCCCCACACACCTGGGGGCGGCAGGCTTTCCTGCTGCCTTCAGCTTCAAAACCACCCTTTTCCACATGGCGTCACGCCAGGCACAAAAATGGCCATATGTCTGGATGTTCGTCCCACGCCCAAAGAGCCAGCAGGGAAAACTATGCCTTGTTCTAAAGCTCTTTGGGAACCGCTTGCGTAGCCCCACACACCTGGGGGCTCCAGGCTTTCCTGCTGCCTTCAGCCTCAAAACCACCCTATCCCACTTGGCGCCAAGCCAGGCACAAAAATGGCCATATGTCTGGAGACTGGTCCCACGCCCAAAGAGCCAGCAGGGAAAACTATGCCTTGTTCTAAAGCTCTTTGGGAACCGCTTGCATGGCCCCACAGACCTGCGGGCTGCAGGCTTTCCTGCTGCCTTCAGCCTCAAAACCACCCTTTCCCACATGGCGTCACGCCAGGCCCAAAAATGGCCATATGTCTGGAGGTTGGTCCCACGCCCAAAGAGCCAGCAGGGAATACTATGCCTTGTTCTAAAGCTCTTTGGGAACCGCTTGCGTAGCCCCACACACCTGGGGGCTGCAGGCTTTCCTGCTGCCTTCAGCCTCAAAACCACCCTTTCCCACTTGGCGCCGCGCCAGGCCCAAAACTGGCCATATGTCAGGAGACTGGTCCCACGCCCAAAGAGCCAGCAGGGAAAACTATGCCTTCTTCTAAAGCTCTTTGAGAACCGCTTGCGTAGCCCCACACACCTGGGGGCTGGAGGCTTTTCTCGCGCTTTCAGCCTCAAAACCACACTTTCCAACTTGACCCCGCGCAGGGCACAAAAATGGCCATATGTCTGGCGACTGGTCTCACGCCCAAAGTGCCAGCAGGGAAAACTATGCCTTGTTCTAAAGCTCTTTGGGAACCGCTTGCGTAGCCCCACACACCTGCGGGCTGCAGGCTTTTCTGGCACCTTCAGCCTCAAAAGCACCCTTTCCCACTTGGCTCCACGCCAGGCCCAAAAATGGCCATATATCTGGAGACTGGTCCCACGCCCAAAGAGCCAGCAGGGAAAACTATGCCTTGTTCTAAAGCTCTTTGGGAACCGCTTGCGTAGCCCCACACACCTGCGGGCTGCAGGCTTTCTTGCTGCTTTCAGCCTCAAAACCACCCTTTCCCACATGGCGTCACGCCAGGCACAAAAATGGCCATATGTCTGGAGGTTGGTCCTACGCCCAAAGAGCCAGCAGGGAAAACTATGCCTTGTTCTAAAGCTCTTTGGGAACCGCTTGTGTAGCCCTAAACACCTGGGGGCTGCAGGCTTTCCTGCTGCCTTCAGCCTCAAAACAGCCCTTTCCCACATGGCGCCGCGCCAGGCCCAAAAATGGCCATATATCTGGAGACTGGTCCCACGCCCAAAGAGCCAGCAGGGAAAACGATGCCTTGTTCTAAAGCTCTTTGGGAACCGCTTGCGTGGCCCCACACACCTGGGGGCTGCAAGCTTTCCTGCTCTCTTCAGCTTCAAAACCACCCTTTCCCACATGGCGTCACGCCAGGCACAAAAATCGCCATATGTCTGGAGGTTGGTCCCACGCCCAAAGAGCCAGCAGGGAAAACTATGCCTTGTTCTAAAGCTCTTTGGGAACCGCTTGCGTAGCCCCACAGACCTGGGGGCTGCAGGCTTTTCTGGCACCTTCAGCCTCAAAACCACCCTTTCCCACATGGCGTCACGCCAGGCACAAAAATCGCCATATGTCTGGAGACTGGTCCCACGCCCAAAGAGCCAGCAGGGAAAACTATGCCTTGTTCTAAAGCTCTTTGGGAACCGCTTGCGTAGCCCCACACACCTGGGGGATGCAGGCTTTCCTGCTCTCTTCAGCTTGAAAACCACCCTTTCCCATATGGCGTCACGCCAGGCACAAAAATCGTCATATGTCTGGATGTTGGTTCCACGCCCAAAGAGCCAGAAGGGAAAACTATGCCTTGTTCTAAAGCTCTTTGGGGACCGCTTGCGTAGCCCCACAGACCTGGGGGCTGCAGGCTTTCCTGCTGCCTTCAGCCTCAAAACCACCCTTTCCCACTTGGCGTCACGCCAGGCACAAAAATGGCCATATGTCTGGAGACTGGTCCCACGCCCAAAGAGCCAGCAGGGAAAACTATGCCTTGTTCTAAAGCTCTTTGGGAACCGCTTGCGTAGCCCCACAGACCTGGGGGCTGCAGGCTTTCCTGCTGCCTTCAGCCTCAAAACGACCCTTTCCCACATGGCGCCGCGCCAGGCCCAAAAATGGCCATATATCTGGAGATTTGTTCCACGCCCAAATAGCCAGCAGGGAAAACTATGCCTTATTCTAAAGCTCTTTGGGAACTGCTTGCGTAGCCCCACACACCTGGGGGCTGCAGGCTTTCCTGCTGCCTTCAGCCTCAAAGCAACCCTTTCCCACTTGGCGCCGCGCCAGTCCCAAAAATGGCCATATGTCTGGAGACTGGTCCCACGCCCAAAGAGCCAGCAGGGAAAACTATGCCTTGTTCTAAAGCTCTTTGGGAACCGCTTGCGTAGCCCCACAGACCTGGGGGCTGCAGGCTTTCCTGCTGCCTTCAGCCTCAAAACCACCCTTTCCCACATGGCGTCACGACAGGCCCAAAAATGGCCATATGTCTGGAGGGTGATCCCACGCCCAAAGAGCCAGCAGGGAAAACTATGCCTTGTTCTAAAGCTCTTTGGGAACTGCTTGCGTAGCCCCACACACCTGGGGGCTGCAGGCTTTTCTGGCACCTTCAGCCTCAAAACCACCCTTTCCCACATGGCGTCACGCCAGGCCCAAAAATGGCCATATGTCTGGAGACTGGTCCCACGCCCACAGAGCCAGCAGGGAAAACTATGCCTTGTTCTAAGCTCTTTGGGAACCGCTTGCGTAGCCCCACACACCTGGGGGCGGCAGGCTTTCCTGCTGCCTTCAGCTTCAAAACCACCCTTTTCCACATGGCGTCACGCCAGGCACAAAAATGGCCATATGTCTGGAGGTTGGTCCCACGCCCAAAGAGCCAGCAGGGAAAACTATGCCTTGTTCTAAAGCTCTTTGGGGACCGCTTGCGTAGCCCCACAGACCTGGGGGCTGCAGGCTTTCCTGCTGCCTTCAGCCTCAAAACCACCCTATCCCACTTGGCGCCAAGCCAGGCACAAAAATGGCCATATGTCTGGAGGTTGGTCCCACGCCCAAAGAGCCAGCAGGGAAAACTATGCCTTGTTCTAAAGCTCTTTGGGAACAGCTTGCGTGGCCCCACAGACCTGCGGGCTGCAGGCTTTCCTGCTGCCTTCAGCCTCAAAACCACCCTTTCCCACATGGCGTCACGCCAGGCCCAAAAATGGCCATATGTCTGGAGGTTGGTCCCACGCCCAAAGAGCCAGCAGGGAATACTATGCCTTGTTCTAAAGCTCTTTGGGAACCGCTTGCGTAGCCCCACACACCTGGGGGCTGCAGGCTTTCCTGCTGCCTTCAGCCTCAAAACCACCCTTTCCCACTTGGCGCCGCGCCAGGCCCAAAACTGGCCATATGTCTGGAGACTGGTCCCACGCCCAAGGAGCCAGCAGGGAAAACTATGCCTTCTTCTAAAGCTCTTTGAGAACCGCTTGCGTAGCCCCACAGAAACTGGGGGCTGCAGGCTTTTCTCGCGCTTTCAGCCTCAAAACCACACTTTCCAACTTGACCCCGCGCCAGGCGCAAAAATGGCCATATGTCTGGCGACTGGTCCCACGCCCAAAGAGCCAGCAGGGAAAACTATGCCTTGTTCTAAAGCTCTTTGGGAACCGCTTGTGTAGCCCCACAGACCTGGGGGCTGCAGGCTTTCCTGCTCTCTTCAGCCTCAAAAGCACGCTTTCCCACTTGGCGCCGCGCCAGGCCCAAAAATCGCCATATATCTGGATATTGGTCCCACGCCCAAAGAGCCAGCAGGGAAAACTATGCCTTGTTCTAAAGCTCTTTGGGAACCGCTTGCGTAGCCCAACAGACCTGGGGGCTGCAGGCTTTCCTGCTGCCTTCAGCCTCAAAACCACCCTTTCCCACTTGGCGCCGCGCCAGGCCCAAAAATGGCCATATGGCTGGAGACTGGTCCCACGCCCAAAGAGCCAGCAGGGAAAACTATGCCTTGTTCTAAAGCTCTTTGGGAACCGCTTGCGTAGCCCCACAGACCTGGGGGCTGCAGGCTTTCCTGCTGCCTTCAGCCTCAAAACCACCCTTTCCCACTTGGCGCCAAGCCAGGCACAAAAATGGCCATATGTCTGGCGACTGGTCTCACGCCCAAAGTGCCAGCAGGGAAAACTATGCCTTGTTCTAAAGCTCTTTGGGAACCGCTTGCGTAGCCCCACACCCCTGGGGGCTGCAGGCTTTTCTGGCACCTTCAGCCTCAAAAGCACCCTTTCCCACTTGGCTCCACGCCAGGCCCAAAAATTGCCATATGTCTGGAGACTGGTCCCACGCCCAAAGAGCCAGCAGGGAAAACTATGCCTTGTTCTAAAGCTCTTTGGGAACCGCTTGCGTAGCCCCACACACCTGGGGGCTGCAGGCTTTCCTGCTGCCTTCAGCCTCAAAACAGCCCTTTCCCACATGGCGCCGCGCCAGGCCCAAAAATGGCCATATATCTGGAGACTCGTCCCACGCCCAAAGAGCCAGCAGGGAAAACGATGCCTTGTTCTAAAGCTCTTTGGGAACCGCTTGCGTGGCCCCACACACCTGGGGGCTGCAAGCTTTCCTGCTGCCTTCAGCCTCAAAACCACCCTTTCCCACATGGCGTCAAGCCAGGCACAAAAATGGCCATATGTCTGGAGACTGGTCCCACGCCCAAAGAGCCAGCAGGGAAAACTATGCCTTGTTCTAAAGCTCTTTGGGAACCGCTTGCGTAGCCCCACAGACCTGGGGGCTGCAGGCTTTTCTGGCACCTTCAGCCTCAAAACCACCCTTTCCCACATGGCGTCACGCCAGGCACAAAAATCGCCATATGTCTGGAGGTTGGTCCCACGCCCAAAGAGCCAGCAGGGAAAACTATGCCTTGTTCTAAAGCTCTTTGGGGACCGCTTGCGTAGCCCCACAGACCTGGGGGCTGCAGGCTTTCCTGCTGCCTTCAGCCTCAAAACCACCCTTTCCCACTTGGCGTCACGCCAGGCACAAAAATGGCCATATGTCTGGAGACTGGTCCCACGCCCAAAGAGCCAGCAGGGAAAACTATGCCTTGTTCTAAAGCTCTTTGGGAACCGCTTGCGTAGCCCCACAGACCTGGGGGCTGCAGGCTTTCCTGCTGCCTTCAGCCTCAAAACGACCCTTTCCCACATGGCGCCGCGCCAGGCCCAAAAATGGCCATATATCTGGAGATTTGTTCCACGCCCAAATAGCCAGCAGGGAAAACTATGCCTTGTTCTAAAGCTCTTTGGGAACTGCTTGCGTAGCCCCACACACCTGGGGGCTGCAGGCTTTCCTGCTGCCTTCAGCCTCAAAGCAACCCTTTCCCACTTGGCCCCGCGCCAGGCCCAAAAATGGCCATATGTCTGGAGACTGGTCCCACGCCCAAAGAGCCAGCAGGGAAAATTATACCTTGTACTGAAGCTCTTTGGGAACCGCTTGCGTAGCCCCACAGACCTGGGGGCTGCAGGCTTTCCTGCTGCCTTCACCCTCAAAACCACCCTTTCCCACATGGCGCCAAGTCAGGCCCAAAAATGACCATATGTCTGGAGACTGGTCCCACGCCCAAAGAGCCAGCAGGGAAAACTATGCCTTGTTCTAAAGCTCTTTAGGAACCGCTTGCGTAGCCCCACACACCTGGGGGCTGCAGGCTTTCCTGCTGCCTTCAGCCTCAAAAGCACCCTTTCCCACTTGGCGCCAAGCCAGGCCCAAAAATGGCCATATGTCTGGAGACTGGTCCCACGCCCAAAGAGCCAGCAGGGAAAACGATGCCTTGTTCTACAGCTCTTTGGGAACTGCTTGCGTAGCCCCACAGACCTGGGGGCTGCAGGCTTTCCTGCTGCCTTCAGCCTCAAAACCACCCTTTCCCACATGGCGTCACGCCAGGCCCAAAAATGGCCATATGTCTGGAGGTTGGTCCCACGCCCAAAGAGCCAGCAGGGAAAACTATGCCTTGTTCTAAAGCTCTTTGGGAACCGCTTGCGTAGCCCCACACACCTGGGGGCTGCAGGCTTTCCTGTTGCCTTCAGCCTCAAAACCACCCTTTCCTACATGGCGTCACGCCAGGCACAAAAATCGCCATATGTCTGGAGGTTGGTCCCACGCCTAAAGAGCCAGAAGGGAATACTATGCCTTGTTCTAAAGCTCTTTGGGGACCGCTTGCGTAGCCCCACACACCTGGGGGCTGCAGGCTTTCCTGCTGCCTTCAGCCTCAAAACCACCCTTTCCCACTTGGCCCCGCGCCAGGCACAAAAATGGCCATATGTCTGGAGACTGGTCCCACGCCCAAAGAGCCAGCAGGGAAAACTATGCCTTGTTCTAAAGCTCTTTGGGAACCGCTTGCGTAGCCCCACACACCTCGGGGCTGCAGGCTTTCCTGCTGCCTTCAGCCTCAAAACAACCCTTTCCCACTTGGCGTCGCGCCAGGCCCAAAAATGGCCATATGTCTGGAGATTGGTTCCACGCCCAAAGAGCCAGCAGGGAAAACGATGCCTTGTTCTAAAGCTCTTTGGGAACCGCTTGCGTAGCCCCACAGACCTGGGGGCTGCAAGCTTTCCTGCTGCCTTCAGCCTCAAAACCACCCTTTCCCACTTGGCGTCACGCCAGGCCCAAAAATGGCCATATGTCTGGAGACTGGTCCCACGCCCAAAGAGCCAGCAGGGAAAACTATGCCTTGTTCTAAAGCTCTTTGGGAACCGCTTGCGTAGCCCCACAGACCTGGGGGCTGCAGGCTTTTCTGGCACCTTCAGCCTCAAAACCACCCTTTCCCACATGGCGTCACGCCAGGCACAAAAATGGCCATATGTCTGGAGACTGGTCCCACGCCCAAAGAGCCAGCAGGGAAAACTATGCCTTGTTCTAAAGCTCTTTGGGAACCGCTTGCATAGCCCCACACACCTGGGGGCTGCAGGCTTTCCTGCTGCCTTCAGCCTCAAAACGACCCTTTCCCACATGGCGCCGCTCCAGGCCCAAAAATGGCCATATATCTGGAGATTTGTTCCACGCCCAAATAGCCAGCAGGGAAAACTATGCCTTGTTCTAAAGCTCTTTGGGAACCGCTTGCGTAGCCCCACACACCTGGGGGCTGCAGGCTTTCCTGCTGCCTTCAGCCTCAAAACCACCCTTTCCCACATGGCGCCAAGCCAGGCACAAAAATGGCCATATATCTGGAGATTTGTTCCACGCCCAAAGAGCCAGCACGGAAAACGATGCCTTGTTCTAAAGCTCTTTGGGAACCGCTTGCGTGGCCCCACACACCTGGGGGCTGCAAGCTTTCCTGCTGCCTTCAGCCTCAAAACCACCCTTTCCCACTTGGCGCCACGCCAGGCACAAAAATGGCCATATGTCTGGAGACTGGTCCCACGCCCAAAGAGCCAGCAGGGAAAACTATGCCTTGTTCTAAAGCTCTTTGGGAACCGCTTGCGTAGCCCCACACACCTGGGGGCTGCAGGCTTTCCTGCTGCCTTCAGCCTCAAAACCACCCTTTCCCACATGGCGTCACGCCCGGCACAAAATTGGCCATATGTCTGGAGGTTGGTCCTACGCCCAAAGAGCCAGCAGGGAAAACTATGCCTTGTTCTAAAGCTCTTTGGGAACCGCTTGCGTAGCCCCACAGACCTGGGGGATGCAGGCTTTCCTGCTGCCTTCAGCCTCAAAACCACCCTTTCCCACATGGCGTCACGCCAGGCACAAAAATGGCCATATGTCTGGAGGTTGGTCCCACGCCCAAAGAGCCAGCAGGGAAAACTATGCCTTGTTCTAAAGCTCTTTGGGAACCGCTTGCGTAGCCCCACACACCTGGGGGGCTGCAGGCTTTCCTGCTGCCTTCAGCCTCAAAACCACCCTTTCCCACATGGCGCCGCGCCAGGCCCAAAAATGGCCATATGTCTGGAGACTGGTCCCACGCCCAAAGAGCCAGCAGGGAAAACTATGCCTTATTCTAAAGCTCTTTGGGAACCGCTTGCGTAGCCCCACACACCTGGGGGCTGCAGGCTTTCCTGCTGCCTTCAGCCTCAAAACGACCCTTTCCCACATGGCGCCGCTCCAGGCCCAAAAATGGCCATATATCTGGAGATTTGTTGCACGCCCAAATAGCCAGCATGGAAAACTATGCCTTGTTCTAAAGCTCTTTGGGAACCGCTTGCATAGCCCCACACACCTGGGGGCTGCAGGCTTTCCTGCTGCCTTCAGCCTCAAAACCACCCTTTCCCACTTGGCGCCGCGCCAGGCCCAAAAATGGCCGTATATCTGGAGATTTGTTCCACGCCCAAAGAGCCAGCAGGGAAAACGATGCCTTGTTCTAAAGCTCTTTGGGAACCGCTTGCGTGGCCCCACAGACCTGGGGGCTGCAAGCTTTCCTGCTGCCTTCAGCCTCAAAAGCACCCTTTCCCACTTGGCTCCACGCCAGGCCCAAAAATGGCCATATGTCTGGAGACTGGTCCCACGCCCAAAGAGCCAGCAGGGAAAATTATGCCTTGTTCTAAAGCTCTTTGCGAACCGCTTGCGTAGCCCCACACACCTGGGGGCTGCAGGCTTTCCTGCTGCCTTCAGCCTCAAAACCACCCTTTCCCACATGGCGTCACGCCAGGCACAAAAATGGCCATATGTCTGGAGGTTGGTCCTACGCCCAAAGAGCCAGCAGGGAAAAAGATGCCTTGTTCTAAAGCTCTTTGGGAACCGCTTGCGTGGCCCCAGAGACCTGGGGGCTGCAAGCTTTCCTGCTGCCTTCAGCCTCAAAACCACCCTTTCCCACTTGGCGCCACGCCAGGCCCAAAAATGCCCATATGTCTGGAGACTGGTCCCACGCGCAACGAGCCAGCAGGGAAAACTATGCCTTGTTCTAAAGCTCTTTGCGAACCGCTTGCGTAGCCCCACACACCTGGGGGCTGCAGGCTTTCCTGCTGCCTTCAGCCTCAAAACCACCCTTTCCCACTTGGCGCCACGCCAGGCACAAAAATGGCCATATGTCTGGAGATTGGTCCCACGCCCAAAGAGCCAGCAGGGAAAACTATGCCTTGTTCTAAAGCTCTTTGGGAACCGCTTGCATAGCCCCACACACCTGGGGGCTGCAGGATTTCCTGCTGCCTTCAGCCTCAAAACCACCCTTTCCCATATGGCGTCACGCCAGGCCCAAATATGGCCATATGGCTGGAGGTTGGTCCCACGCCCAAAGAGCCAGCAGGGAAAACTATGCCTTGTTCTAAAGCTCTTTGGGAACCGCTTGCGTAGCCCCACACACCTGGGGGCTGCAGGCTTTTCTGGCACCTTCAGCCTCAAAACCACCCTTTCCCACATGGCGTCACGCCAGGCCCAAAAATCGCCATATGTCTGGAGGTTGGTCCCACGCCCAAAGAGCCAGCAGGGAAAACTATGCCTTGTTCTAAAGCTCTTTGGGGACCGCTTGCATAGCCCCACAGACCTGGGGGCTGCAGGCTTTCCTGCTGCCTTCAGCCTCAAAACCACCCTTTCCCACTTGGCGCCACGCCAGGCCCAAAAATGCCCATATGTCTGGAGACTGGTCCCACGCGCAACGAGCCGGCAGGGAAAACTATGCCTTGTTCTAAAGCTCTTTGCGAACCGCTTGCGTAGCCCCACACACCTGGGGGCTGCAGGCTTTCCTGCTGCCTTCAGCCTCAAAACCACACTTTCCCACTTGGCGCCACGCCAGTCCCAAAAATGGCCATATGTCTGGAGATTGGTCCCACGCCCAAAGAGCCAGCAGGGAAAACTATGCCTTGTTCTAAAGCTCTTTGGGAACCGCTTGCATAGCCCCACACACCTGGGGGCTGCAGGATTTCCTGCTGCCTTCAGCCTCAAAACCACCCTTTCCCATATGGCGTCACGCCAGGCCCAAATATGGCCATATGGCTGGAGGTTGGTCCCACGCCCAAAGAGCCAGCAGGGAAAACTATGCCTTGTTCTAAAGCTCTTTGGGAACCGCTTGCGTAGCCCCACACACCTGGGGGCTGCAGGCTTTTCTGGCACCTTCAGCCTCAAAACCACCCTTTCCCACATGGCGTCACGCCAGGCCCAAAAATCGCCATATGTCTGGAGGTTGGTCCCACGCCCAAAGAGCCAGCAGGGAAAACTATGCCTTGTTCTAAAGCTCTTTGGGGACCGCTTGCATAGCCCCACAGACCTGGGGGCTGCAGGCTTTCCTGCTGCCTTCAGCCTCAAAACCACCCTTTCCCACTTGGCGCCGCGCCAGGCCCAAAAATGGCCATATGTCTGGAGGTTGGTCCCACGCCCAAAGAGCCAGCAGGGAAAACTATGCCTTGTTCTAAAGCTCTTTGGGAACCGCTTGCGTAGCCCCACACACCTGGGGGCTGCAGGCTTTCCTGCTCTCTTCAGCCTCAAAAGCACGCTTTCCCACTTGGCGCCGCGCCAGGCCCAAAAATCGCCATATATCTGGATATTGGTCCCACGCCCAAAGAGCCAGCAGGGAAAACTATGCCTTGTTCTAAAGCTCTTTGTGAACCGCTTGCGTAGCCCAACAGACCTGGGGGCTGCAGGCTTTCCTGCTGCCTTCAGCCTCAAAACCACCCTTTCCCACTTGGCGCCGCGCCAGGCCCAAAAATGGCCATATGGCTGGAGTCTGGTCCCACGCCCAAAGAGCCAGCAGGGAAAACGATGCCTTGTTCTAAAGCTCTTTGGGAACCGCTTGCGTAGCCCCACAGACATTGCGTAGCCCCACAGACATTGTTTCTGTACATTGGGCACAGCGCTCTGCAGGGTGTTAGCAGAGAGTTTCCCGGGACAGTGAAACCCTATATCGGAGACACTGAGAAGAAGCCCCAATGTTCCCTCCAGGCACTTTCAGTGTGGGTGCCTTCTCCACGTGGTTCCTGGTTTCACTGCAGCTCTGAAGAGAATGTTAGCAAAGAGGTAATCGGGACAGTGCAAACAGTACTCAAAGACAGGGAGAGCAAGCTCTACATTACTCTCTTGGCACTTTGGATGTGGGACATAGAGCGAGATGTTTGCTGCTTTTACGTTTGGCTGTTGGGAGATTTACAGCACAAAGATATCTAGTTGATTTGAAGCAGTTCCGAGAAAGTCTAAGCATAATCCTCACTTTTCCCTCCTGGCACTTTCCATGTGGGAGATATAGCAGGATGTATATTGGTTTTGAGGACAACTCAATGGACAGTGTAGGGAGAAAAGTTCCTGGCTCCTTGAATGCCGTTTCTGGAGACACTGCGATCAATGTGGGAGATATGTCAAGATGTGTGTTGGTTTTGAGGACAGCTTTCTGGAGTGTCTTAGCAAAGAGGTCACACGGATAATCAGAGCAATTCTCAGAGACACTGAGACCAAGCTCCACAATTCCTCCTGGCACTTTCCCTGTAGGAGATACCGCAAGACGTTTCTGTATATTGGGCACAGCGCTCTGCAGGGTGTTAGCAGAGAGTTTCCCGGGACAGTGAAACCCTATATCAGAGACACTGAGAAGAAGCCCCAACGTTCCTTCCAGGCACTTTCAGTGTGGGTGCCTTCTCCACGTGGTTCCTGGTTTCACTGCAGCTCTGAAGAGAATGTTAGCAAAGAGGTAATCGGGACAGTGCAAACAGTACTCAAAGACAGGGAGAGCAAGCTCTCTCTTGGCACTTTTGATGTGGGACATACAGCGAGATGTTTGCTGCTTTTACATTTGGCTGTTGGGAGATTTACAGCACAAAGATATCTAGTTGATTTGAAGCAGTTCCGAGAAAGTCTAAACATAATCCTCACTTTTCCCTCCTGGCAATTTCCCTGTAGGAGATACCGCAAGACGTTTCTGTATATTGGGCACAGCGCTCTGCAGGGTGTTAGCAGAGAGTTTCCCGGGACAGTGAAACCCTATGTCAAAGACACTGAGAAGAAGCCCCAGTGTTCCCTCCAGGCACTTTCAGTGTGGGTGCCTTCTCCACGTGGTTCCTGGTTTCACTGCAGCTCTGAAGAGAATGTTAGCAAAGAGGTAATCGGGACAGTGCAAAGAGGTAATCGGGACTGTGCAAACAGTACTCAAAGACAGGGAGAGCAAGCTCTACATTACTCTCTTGGCACTTTGGATGTGGGACATAGAGCGAGATGTTTGCTGCTTTTACATTTGGCTGTTGGGAGATTTACAGCACAAAGATATCTAGTTGATTTGAAGCAGTTCCGAGAAAGTCTAAGCATAATCCTCACTTTTCCCTCCTGGCACTTTCCCTGTAGGAGATACCGCAAGACGTTTCTGTATATTGGGCACAGCGCTCTGCAGGGTGTTAGCAGAGAGTTTCCCGGGACAGTGAAACCCTATGTCAGAGACAGTGAGAAGAAGCCCCAATGTTCCTTTCAGGCACTTTCAGTGTGGGTGCCTTCTCCACGTGGTTCCTGGTTTCACTGCAGCTCTGAAGAGAATGTTAGCAAAGAGGTAATCGGGACAGTGCAAACAGTACTCAAAGACAGGGAGAGCAAGCTCTACATTACTCTCTTGGCACTTTGGATGTGGGACATACAGCGAGATGTTTGCTGCTTTTACGTTTGGCTGTTGGGAGATTTACAGCACAAAGATATCTAGTTGATTTGAAGCAGTTCCGAGAAAGTCTAAGCATAATCCTCACTTTTCCCTCCTGGCACTTTCCCTGTAGGGGATACCGCAAGACGTTTCTGTATATTGGGCACAGCGCTCTGCAGGGTGTTAGCAGAGAGTTTCCCGGGACAGTGAAACCCTATGTCAGAGACAGTGAGAAGAAGCCCCAATGTTCCCTCCAGGCACTTTCAGTGTGGGTGCCTTCTCCACGTGGTTCCTGGTTTCACTGCAGCTCTGAAGAGAATGTTAGCAAAGAGGTAATCGGGACAGTGCAAACAGTACTCAAAGACAGGGAGAGCAAGCTCTACATTACTCTCTTGGCACTTTGGATGTGGGACATACAGCGAGATGTTTGCTGCTTTTACATTTGGCTGTTGGGAGATTTACAGCACAAAGATATCTAGTTGATTTGAAGCAGTTCCGAGAAAGTCTAAACATAATCCTCACTTTTCCCTCCTGGCACTTTCCCTGTAGGAGATACCGCAAGACGTTTCTGTATATTGGGCACAGCGCTCTGCAGGGTGTTAGCAGAGACTTTCCCGGGACAGTGAAACCCTATGTCAGAGACAGTGAGAAGAAGCCCCAATGTTCCTTTCAGGCACTTTCAGTGTGGGTGCCTTCTCCACGTGGTTCCTGGTTTCACTGCAGCTCTGAAGAGAATGTTAGCAAAGAGGTAATCGGGACAGTGCAAACAGTACTCAAAGACAGGGAGAGCAAGCTCTACATTACTCTCTTGGCACTTTGGATGTGGGACATACAGCGAGATGTTTGCTGCTTTTACGTTTGGCTGTTGGGAGATTTACAGCACAAAGATATCTAGTTGATTTGAAGCAGTTCCGAGAAAGTCTAAGCATAATCCTCACTTTTCCCTCCTGGCACTTTCCCTGTAGGGGATACCGCAAGACGTTTCTGTATATTGGGCACAGCGCTCTGCAGGGTGTTAGCAGAGACTTTCCCGGGACAGTGAAACCCTATGTCAGAGACAGTGAGAAGAAGCCCCAATGTTCCCTCCAGGCACTTTCAGTGTGGGTGCCTTCTCCACGTGGTTCCTGGTTTCACTGCAGCTCTGAAGAGAATGTTAGCAAAGAGGTAATCGGGACAGTGCAAACAGTACTCAAAGACAGGGAGAGCAAGCTCTACATTACTCTCTTGGCACTTTGGATGTGGGACATACAGCGAGATGTTTGCTGCTTTTACATTTGGCTGTTGGGAGATTTACAGCACAAAGATATCTAGTTGATTTGAAGCAGTTCCGAGAAAGTCTAAACATAATCCTCACTTTTCCCTCCTGGCACTTTCCCTGTAGGAGATACCGCAAGACGTTTCTGTATATTGGGCACAGCGCTCTGCAGGGTGTTAGCAGAGACTTTCCCGGGACAGTGAAACCCTATGTCAGAGACAGTGAGAAGAAGCCCCAATGTTCCCTCCAGGCACTTTCAGTGTGGGTGCCTTCTCCACGTGGTTCCTGGTTTCACTGCAGCTCTGAAGAGAATGTTAGCAAAGAGGTAATCGGGACAGTGCAAACAGTACTCAAAGACAGGGAGAGCAAGCTCTACATTACTCTCTTGGCACTTTGGATGTGGGACATACAGCGAGATGTTTGCTGCTTTTGCGTTTGGCTGTTGGGAGATTTACAGCACAAAGATATCTAGTTGATTTGAAGCAGTTCCGAGAAAGTCTAAACATAATCCTCACTTTTCCCTCCTGGCACTTTCCCTGTAGGAGATACCGCAAGACGTTTCTGTATATTGGGCACAGCGCTCTGCAGGGTGTTAGCAGAGAGTTTCCCGGGACAGTGAAACCCTATGTCAAAGACACTGAGAAGAAGCCCCAATGTTCCCTCCAGGCACTTTCAGTGTGGGTGCCTTCTCCACGTGGTTCCTGGTTTCACTGCAGCTCTGAAGAGAATGTTAGCAAAGAGGTAATCGGGACAGTGCAAACAGTACTCAAAGACAGGGAGAGCAAGCTCTACATTACTCTCTTGGCACTTTGGATGTGGGACATACAGCGAGATGTTTGCTGCTTTTACATTTGGCTGTTGGGAGATTTACAGCACAAAGATATCTAGTTGATTTGAAGCAGTTCCGAGAAAGCCTAAACATAATCCTCACTTTTCCCTCCTGGCACTTTCCCTGTAGGAGATACCGCAAGACGTTTCTGTATATTGGGCACAGCGCTCTGCAGGGTGTTAGCAGAGACTTTCCCGGGACAGTGAAACCCTATGTCAAAGACACTGAGAAGAAGCCCCAATGTTCCCTCCAGGCACTTTCAGTGTGGGTGCCTTCTCCACGTGGTTCCTGGTTTCACTGCAGCTCTGAAGAGAATGTTAGCAAAGAGGTAATCGGGACAGTGCAAACAGTACTCAAAGACAGGGAGAGCAAGCTCTACATTACTCTCTTGGCACTTTGGATGTGGGACATACAGCGAGATGTTTGCTGCTTTTGCGTTTGGCTGTTGGGAGATTTACAGCACAAAGATATCTAGTTGATTTGAAGCAGTTCCGAGAAAGTCTAAACATAATCCTCACTTTTCCCTCCTGGCACTTTCCCTGTAGGAGATACCGCAAGACGTTTCTGTATATTGGGCACAGCGCTCTGCAGGGTGTTAGCAGAGAGTTTCCCGGGACAGTGAAACCCTATGTCAAAGACACTGAGAAGAAGCCCCAATGTTCCCTCCAGGCACTTTCAGTGTGGGTGCCTTCTCCACGTGGTTCCTGGTTTCACTGCAGCTCTGAAGAGAATGTTAGCAAAGAGGTAATCGGGACAGTGCAAACAGTACTCAAAGACAGGGAGAGCAAGCTCTACATTACTCTCTTGGCACTTTGGATGTGGGACATAGAGCGAGATGTTTGCTGCTTTTACATTTGGCTGTTGGGAGATTTACAGCACAAAGATATCTAGTTGATTTGAAGCAGTTCCGAGAAAGTCTAAGCATAATCCTCACTTTTCCCTCCTGGCACTTTCCCTGTAGGAGATACCGCAAGACGTTTCTGTATATTGGGCACAGCGCTCTGCACGGTGTTAGCAGAGAGTTTCCCGGGACAGTGAAACCCTATATCAGAGACACTGAGAAGAAGCCCCAATGTTCCCTCCAGGCACTTTCAGTGTGGGTGCCTTCTCCACGTGGTTCCTGGTTTCACTGCAGCTCTGAAGAGAATGTTAGCAAAGAGGTAATCGGGACAGTGCAAACAGTACTCAAAGACAGGGAGAGCAAGTTCTCTCGGCACTTTGGATGTGGGACATACAGCGAGATGTTTGCTGCTTTTACGTTTGGCTGTTGGGAGATTTACAGCACAAAGATATCTAGTTGATTTGAAGCAGTTCCGAGAAAGTCTAAGCATAATCCTCACTTTTCCCTCCTGGCACTTTCCCTGTACGGGATACCGCAAGACGTTTCTGTATATTGGGCACAGCGCTCTGCAGGGTGTTAGCAGAGAGTTTCCCGGGACAGTGAAACCCTATATCGGAGACACTGAGAAGAAGCCCCAGTGTTCCCTCCAGGCACTTTCAGTGTGGGTGCCTTCTCCACGTGGTTCCTGGTTTCACTGCAGCTCTGAAGAGAATGTTAGCAAAGAGGTAATCGGGACAGTGCAAACAGTACTCAAAGACAGGGAGAGCAAGCTCTACATTACTCTCTTGGCACTTTGGATGTGGGACATAGAGCGAGATGTTTGCTGCTTTTACATTTGGCTGTTGGGAGATTTACAGCACAAAGATATCTAGTTGATTTGAAGCAGTTCCGAGAAAGTCTAAGCATAATCCTCACTTTTCCCTCCTGGCACTTTCCCTGTAGGAGATACCGCAAGACGTTTCTGTACATTGGGCACAGCGCTCTGCAGGGTGTTAGCAGAGAGTTTCCCGGGAAGTGAAACCCTATATCGGAGACACTGAGAAGAAGCCCCAATGTTCCCTCCAGGCACTTTCAGTGTGGGTGCCTTCTCCACGTGGTTCCTGGTTTCACTGCAGCTCTGAAGAGAATGTTAGCAAAGAGGTAATCGGGACAGTGCAAACAGTACTCAAAGACAGGGAGAGCAAGCTCTACATTACTCTCTTGGCACTTTGGATGTGGGACATACAGCGAGATGTTTGCTGCTTTTACATTTGGCTGTTGGGAGATTTACAGCACAAAGATATCTAGTTGATTTGAAGCAGTTCCGAGAAAGTCTAAGCATAATCCTCACTTTTCCCTCCTGGCACTTTCCCTGTAGGGGATACCGCAAGACGTTTCTGTATATTGGGCACAGCGCTCTGCAGGGTGTTAGCAGAGAGTTTCCCGGGACAGTGAAACCCTATGTCAGAGACAGTGAGAAGAAGCCCCAATGTTCCCTCCAGGCACTTTCAGTGTGGGTGCCTTCTCCACGTGGTTCCTGGTTTCACTGCAGCTCTGAAGAGAATGTTAGCAAAGAGGTAATCGGGACAGTGCAAACAGTACTCAAAGACAGGGAGAGCAAGCTCTACATTACTCTCTTGGCACTTTGGATGTGGGACATACAGCGAGATGTTTGCTGCTTTTACGTTTGGCTGTTGGGAGATTTACAGCACAAAGATATCTAGTTGATTTGAAGCAGTTCCGAGAAAGTCTAAGCATAATCCTCACTTTTCCCTCCAGGCACTTTCCCTGTAGGGGATACCGCAAGACGTTTCTGTATATTGGGCACAGCGCTCTGCAGGGTGTTAGCAGAGACTTTCCCGGGACAGTGAAACCCTATGTCAGAGACAGTGAGAAGAAGCCCCAATGTTCCCTCCAGGCACTTTCAGTGTGGGTGCCTTCTCCACGTGGTTCCTGGTTTCACTGCAGCTCTGAAGAGAATGTTAGCAAAGAGGTAATCGGGACAGTGCAAACAGTACTCAAAGACAGGGAGAGCAAGCTCTACATTACTCTCTTGGCACTTTGGATGTGGGACATACAGCGAGATGTTTGCTGCTTTTACATTTGGCTGTTGGGAGATTTACAGCACAAAGATATCTAGTTGATTTGAAGCAGTTCCGAGAAAGTCTAAGCATAATCCCCACTTTTCCCTCCTGGCACTTTCCCTGTAGGAGATACCGCAAGACGTTTCTGTATATTGGGCACAGCGCTCTGCAGGGTGTTAGCAGAGAGTTTCCCGGGACAGTGAAACCCTATGTCAGAGACAGTGAGAAGAAGCCCCAATGTTCCCTCCAGGCACTTTCAGTGTGGGTGCCTTCTCCACGTGGTTCCTGGTTTCACTGCAGCTCTGAAGAGAATGTTAGCAAAGAGGTAATCGGGACAGTGCAAACAGTACTCAAAGACAGGGAGAGCAAGTTCTCTCGGCACTTTGGATGTGGGACATACAGCGAGATGTTTGCTGCTTTTACATTTGGCTGTTGGGAGATTTACAGCACAAAGATATCTAGTTGATTTGAAGCAGTTCCGAGAAAGTCTAAGCATAATCCTCACTTTTCCCTCCTGGCACTTTCCCTGTAGGGGATACCGCAAGACGTTTCTTTACATTGGGCACAGCGCTCTGCAGGGTGCTAGCAGAGAGTTTCCCGGGACAGTGAAACCCTATATCGGAGACACTGAGAAGAAGCCCCAATGTTCCCTCCAGGCACTTTCAGTGTGGGTGCCTTCTCCACGTGGTTCCTGGTTTCACTGCAGCTCTGAAGAGAATGTTAGCAAAGAGGTAATCGGGACAGTGCAAACAGTACTCAAAGACAGGGAGAGCAAGCTCTACATTACTCTCTTGGCACTTTGGATGTGGGACATAGAGCGAGATGTTTGCTGCTTTTACGTTTGGCTGTTGGGAGATTTACAGCACAAAGATATCTAGTTGATTTGAAGCAGTTCCGAGAAAGTCTAAGCATAATCCTCACTTTTCCCTCCTGGCACTTTCCCTGTAGGAGATACCGCAAGACGTTTCTGTATATTGGGCACAGCGCTCTGCAGGGTGTTAGCAGAGAGTTTCCCGGGACAGTGAAACCCTATGTCAGAGACAGTGAGAAGAAGCCCCAATGTTCCCTCCAGGCACTTTCAGTGTGGGTGCCTTCTCCACGTGGTTCCTGGTTTCACTGCAGCTCTGAAGAGAATGTTAGCAAAGAGGTAATCGGGACAGTGCAAACAGTACTCAAAGACAGGGAGAGCAAGCTCTACATTACTCTCTTGGCACTTTGGATGTGGGACATACAGCGAGATGTTTGCTGCTTTTACATTTGGCTGTTGGGAGATTTACAGCACAAAGATATCTAGTTGATTTGAAGCAGTTCCGAGAAAGTCTAAGCATAATCCCCACTTTTCCCTCCTGGCACTTTCCCTGTAGGAGATACCGCAAGACGTTTCTGTATATTGGGCACAGCGCTCTGCAGGGTGTTAGCAGAGAGTTTCCCGGGACAGTGAAACCCTATGTCAGAGACAGTGAGAAGAAGCCCCAATGTTCCCTCCAGGCACTTTCAGTGTGGGTGCCTTCTCCACGTGGTTCCTGGTTTCACTGCAGCTCTGAAGAGAATGTTAGCAAAGAGGTAATCGGGACAGTGCAAACAGTACTCAAAGACAGGGAGAGCAAGTTCTCTCGGCACTTTGGATGTGGGACATACAGCGAGATGTTTGCTGCTTTTACATTTGGCTGTTGGGAGATTTACAGCACAAAGATATCTAGTTGATTTGAAGCAGTTCCGAGAAAGTCTAAGCATAATCCTCACTTTTCCCTCCTGGCACTTTCCCTGTAGGGGATACCGCAAGACGTTTCTTTACATTGGGCACAGCGCTCTGCAGGGTGCTAGCAGAGAGTTTCCCGGGACAGTGAAACCCTATATCGGAGACACTGAGAAGAAGCCCCAATGTTCCCTCCAGGCACTTTCAGTGTGGGTGCCTTCTCCACGTGGTTCCTGGTTTCACTGCAGCTCTGAAGAGAATGTTAGCAAAGAGGTAATCGGGACAGTGCAAACAGTACTCAAAGACAGGGAGAGCAAGCTCTACATTACTCTCTTGGCACTTTGGATGTGGGACATAGAGCGAGATGTTTGCTGCTTTTACGTTTGGCTGTTGGGAGATTTACAGCACAAAGATATCTAGTTGATTTGAAGCAGTTCCGAGAAAGTCTAAGCATAATCCTCACTTTTCCCTCCTGGCACTTTCCCTGTAGGAGATACCGCAAGACGTTTCTGTATATTGGGCACAGCGCTCTGCAGGGTGTTAGCAGAGAGTTTCCCGGGACAGTGAAACCCTATGTCAGAGACACTGAGAAGAAGCCCCAATGTTCCCTCCAGGCACTTTCAGTGTGGGTGCCTTCTCCACGTGGTTCCTGGTTTCACTGCAGCTCTGAAGAGAATGTTAGCAAAGAGGTAATCGGGACAGTGCAAACAGTACTCAAAGACAGGGAGAGCAAGTTCTCTCGGCACTTTGGATGTGGGACATACAGCGAGATGTTTGCTGCTTTTACATTTGGCTGTTGGGAGATTTACAGCACAAAGATATCTAGTTGATTTGAAGCAGTTCCGAGAAAGTCTAAGCATAATCCTCACTTTTCCCTCCTGGCACTTTCCCTGTAGGGGATACCGCAAGACGTTTCTGTATATTGGGCACAGCGCTCTGCAGGGTGTTAGCAGAGAGTTTCCCGGGACAGTGAAACCCTATATCGGAGACACTGAGAAGAAGCCCCAGTGTTCCCTCCAGGCACTTTCAGTGTGGGTGCCTTCTCCACGTGGTTCCTGGTTTCACTGCAGCTCTGAAGAGAATGTTAGCAAAGAGGTAATCGGGACAGTGCAAACAGTACTCAAAGACAGGGAGAGCAAGCTCTACATTACTCTCTTGGCACTTTGGATGTGGGACATACAGCGAGATGTTTGCTGCTTTTACATTTGGCTGTTGGGAGATTTACAGCACAAAGATATCTAGTTGATTTGAAGCAGTTCCGAGAAAGTCTAAGCATAATCCTCACTTTTCCCTCCTGGCACTTTCCCTGTAGGGGATACCGCAAGACGTTTCTGTATATTGGGCACAGCGCTCTGCAGGGTGTTAGCAGAGACTTTCCCGGGACAGTGAAACCCTATGTCAGAGACAGTGAGAAGAAGCCCCAATGTTCCCTCCAGGCACTTTCAGTGTGGGTGCCTTCTCCACGTGGTTCCTGGTTTCACTGCAGCTCTGAAGAGAATGTTAGCAAAGAGGTAATCGGGACAGTGCAAACAGTACTCAAAGACAGGGAGAGCAAGCTCTACATTACTCTCTTGGCACTTTGGATGTGGGACATACAGCGAGATGTTTGCTGCTTTTACGTTTGGCTGTTGGGAGATTTACAGCACAAAGATATCTAGTTGATTTGAAGCAGTTCCGAGAAAGTCTAAGCATAATCCTCACTTTTCCCTCCAGGCACTTTCCCTGTAGGGGATACCGCAAGACGTTTCTGTATATTGGGCACAGCGCTCTGCAGGGTGTTAGCAGAGACTTTCCCGGGACAGTGAAACCCTATGTCAGAGACAGTGAGAAGAAGCCCCAATGTTCCCTCCAGGCACTTTCAGTGTGGGTGCCTTCTCCACGTGGTTCCTGGTTTCACTGCAGCTCTGAAGAGAATGTTAGCAAAGAGGTAATCGGGACAGTGCAAACAGTACTCAAAGACAGGGAGAGCAAGCTCTACATTACTCTCTTGGCACTTTGGATGTGGGACATACAGCGAGATGTTTGCTGCTTTTACATTTGGCTGTTGGGAGATTTACAGCACAAAGATATCTAGTTGATTTGAAGCAGTTCCGAGAAAGTCTAAGCATAATCCCCACTTTTCCCTCCTGGCACTTTCCCTGTAGGAGATACCGCAAGACGTTTCTGTATATTGGGCACAGCGCTCTGCAGGGTGTTAGCAGAGAGTTTCCCGGGACAGTGAAACCCTATGTCAGAGACAGTGAGAAGAAGCCCCAATGTTCCCTCCAGGCACTTTCAGTGTGGGTGCCTTCTCCACGTGGTTCCTGGTTTCACTGCAGCTCTGAAGAGAATGTTAGCAAAGAGGTAATCGGGACAGTGCAAACAGTACTCAAAGACAGGGAGAGCAAGTTCTCTCGGCACTTTGGATGTGGGACATACAGCGAGATGTTTGCTGCTTTTACATTTGGCTGTTGGGAGATTTACAGCACAAAGATATCTAGTTGATTTGAAGCAGTTCCGAGAAAGTCTAAGCATAATCCTCACTTTTCCCTCCTGGCACTTTCCCTGTAGGGGATACCGCAAGACGTTTCTTTACATTGGGCACAACGCTCTGCAGGGTGCTAGCAGAGAGTTTCCCGGGACAGTGAAACCCTATATCGGAGACACTGAGAAGAAGCCCCAATGTTCCCTCCAGGCACTTTCAGTGTGGGTGCCTTCTCCACGTGGTTCCTGGTTTCACTGCAGCTCTGAAGAGAATGTTAGCAAAGAGGTAATCGGGACAGTGCAAACAGTACTCAAAGACAGGGAGAGCAAGCTCTACATTACTCTCTTGGCACTTTGGATGTGGGACATAGAGCGAGATGTTTGCTGCTTTTACGTTTGGCTGTTGGGAGATTTACAGCACAAAGATATCTAGTTGATTTGAAGCAGTTCCGAGAAAGTCTAAGCATAATCCTCACTTTTCCCTCCTGGCACTTTCCCTGTAGGGGATACCGCAAGACCTTTCTTTACATTGGGCACAGCGCTCTGCAGGGTGCTAGCAGAGAGTTTCCCGGGACAGTGAAACCCTATATCGGAGACACTGAGAAGAAGCCCCAATGTTCCCTCCAGGCACTTTCAGTGTGGGTGCCTTCTCCACGTGGTTCCTGGTTTCACTGCAGCTCTGAAGAGAATGTTAGCAAAGAGGTAATCGGGACAGTGCAAACAGTACTCAAAGACAGGGAGAGCAAGTTCTCTCGGCACTTTGGATGTGGGACATACAGCGAGATGTTTGCTGCTTTTACATTTGGCTGTTGGGAGATTTACAGCACAAAGATATCTAGTTGATTTGAAGCAGTTCCGAGAAAGTCTAAGCATAATCCTCACTTTTCCCTCCTGGCACTTTCCCTGTAGGGGATACCGCAAGACGTTTCTTTACATTGGGCACAACGCTCTGCAGGGTGCTAGCAGAGAGTTTCCCGGGACAGTGAAACCCTATATCGGAGACACTGAGAAGAAGCCCCAATGTTCCCTCCAGGCACTTTCAGTGTGGGTGCCTTCTCCACGTGGTTCCTGGTTTCACTGCAGCTCTGAAGAGAATGTTAGCAAAGAGGTAATCGGGACAGTGCAAACAGTACTCAAAGACAGGGAGAGCAAGCTCTACATTACTCTCTTGGCACTTTGGATGTGGGACATACAGCGAGATGTTTGCTGCTTTTACGTTTGGCTGTTGGGAGATTTACAGCACAAAGATATCTAGTTGATTTGAAGCAGTTCCGAGAAAGTCTAAGCATAATCCTCACTTTTCCCTCCAGGCACTTTCCCTGTAGGGGATACCGCAAGACGTTTCTGTATATTGGGCACAGCGCTCTGCAGGGTGTTAGCAGAGAGTTTCCCGGGACAGTGAAACCCTATGTCAGAGACAGTGAGAAGAAGCCCCAATGTTCCCTCCAGGCACTTTCAGTGTGGGTGCCTTCTCCACGTGGTTCCTGGTTTCACTGCAGCTCTGAAGAGAATGTTAGCAAAGAGGTAATCGGGACAGTGCAAACAGTACTCAAAGACAGGGAGAGCAAGCTCTACATTACTCTCTTGGCACTTTGGATGTGGGACATACAGCGAGATGTTTGCTGCTTTTACATTTGGCTGTTGGGAGATTTACAGCACAAAGATATCTAGTTGATTTGAAGCAGTTCCGAGAAAGTCTAAGCATAATCCCCACTTTTCCCTCCTGGCACTTTCCCTGTAGGAGATACCGCAAGACGTTTCTGTATATTGGGCACAGCGCTCTGCAGGGTGTTAGCAGAGAGTTTCCCGGGACAGTGAAACCCTATGTCAGAGACAGTGAGAAGAAGCCCCAATGTTCCCTCCAGGCACTTTCAGTGTGGGTGCCTTCTCCACGTGGTTCCTGGTTTCACTGCAGCTCTGAAGAGAATGTTAGCAAAGAGGTAATCGGGACAGTGCAAACAGTACTCAAAGACAGGGAGAGCAAGTTCTCTCGGCACTTTGGATGTGGGACATACAGCGAGATGTTTGCTGCTTTTACATTTGGCTGTTGGGAGATTTACAGCACAAAGATATCTAGTTGATTTGAAGCAGTTCCGAGAAAGTCTAAGCATAATCCTCACTTTTCCCTCCTGGCACTTTCCCTGTAGGGGATACCGCAAGACGTTTCTTTACATTGGGCACAACGCTCTGCAGGGTGCTAGCAGAGAGTTTCCCGGGACAGTGAAACCCTATATCGGAGACACTGAGAAGAAGCCCCAATGTTCCCTCCAGGCACTTTCAGTGTGGGTGCCTTCTCCACGTGGTTCCTGGTTTCACTGCAGCTCTGAAGAGAATGTTAGCAAAGAGGTAATCGGGACAGTGCAAACAGTACTCAAAGACAGGGAGAGCAAGCTCTACATTACTCTCTTGGCACTTTGGATGTGGGACATAGAGCGAGATGTTTGCTGCTTTTACGTTTGGCTGTTGGGAGATTTACAGCACAAAGATATCTAGTTGATTTGAAGCAGTTCCGAGAAAGTCTAAACATAATCCTCACTTTTCCCTCCTGGCACTTTCCCTGTAGGAGATACCGCAAGACGTTTCTGTATATTGGGCACAGCGCTCTGCAGGGTGTTAGCAGAGAGTTTCCCGGGACAGTGAAACCCTATGTCAGAGACACTGAGAAGAAGCCCCAATGTTCCCTCCAGGCACTTTCAGTGTGGGTGCCTTCTCCACGTGGTTCCTGGTTTCACTGCAGCTCTGAAGAGAATGTTAGCAAAGAGGTAATCGGGACAGTGCAAACAGTACTCAAAGACAGGGAGAGCAAGTTCTCTCGGCACTTTGGATGTGGGACATACAGCGAGATGTTTGCTGCTTTTACATTTGGCTGTTGGGAGATTTACAGCACAAAGATATCTAGTTGATTTGAAGCAGTTCCGAGAAAGTCTAAGCATAATCCTCACTTTTCCCTCCAGGCACTTTCCCTGTAGGGGATACCGCAAGACGTTTCTGTATATTGGGCACAGCGCTCTGCAGGGTGTTAGCAGAGACTTTCCCGGGACAGTGAAACCCTATATCGGAGACACTGAGAAGAAGCCCCAATGTTCCCTCCAGGCACTTTCAGTGTGGGTGCCTTCTCCACGTGGTTCCTGGTTTCACTGCAGCTCTGAAGAGAATGTTAGCAAAGAGGTAATCGGGACAGTGCAAACAGTACTCAAAGACAGGGAGAGCAAGCTCTACGTTACTCTCTTGGCACTTTGGATGTGGGACATAGAGCGAGATGTTTGCTGCTTTTACGTTTGGCTGTTGGGAGATTTACAGCACAAAGATATCTAGTTGATTTGAAGCAGTTCCGAGAAAGTCTAAGCATAATCCTCACTTTTCCCTCCTGGCACTTTCCATGTGGGAGATATAGCAGGATGTATATTGGTTTTGAGGACAACTCAATGGACAGTGTAGGGAGAAAAGTTCCTGGCTCCTTGAATGCCGTTTCTGGAGACACTGCGATCAATGTGGGAGATATGTCAAGATGTGTGTTGGTTTTGAGGACAGCTTTCTGGAGTGTCTTAGCAAAGAGGTCACACGGATAATCAGAGCAATTCTCAGAGACACTGAGACCAAGCTCCACAATTCCTCCTGGCACTTTCCCTGTAGGAGATACCGCAAGACGTTTCTGTATATTGGGCACAGCGCTCTGCAGGGTGTTAGCAGAGAGTTTCCCGGGACAGTGAAACCCTATATCAGAGACACTGAGAAGAAGCCCCAACGTTCCTTCCAGGCACTTTCAGTGTGGGTGCCTTCTCCACGTGGTTCCTGGTTTCACTGCAGCTCTGAAGAGAATGTTAGCAAAGAGGTAATCGGGACAGTGCAAACAGTACTCAAAGACAGGGAGAGCAAGCTCTCTCTTGGCATTTTGGATGTGGGACATACAGCGAGATGTTTGCTGCTTTTACATTTGGCTGTTGGGAGATTTACAGCACAAAGATATCTAGTTGATTTGAAGCAGTTCCGAGAAAGTCTAAGCATAATCCTCACTTTTCCCTCCTGGCACTTTCCCTGTAGGAGATACCGCAAGACGTTTCTGTATATTGGGCACAGCGCTCTGCAGGGTGTTAGCAGAGAGTTTCCCGGGACAGTGAAACCCTATGTCAGAGACAGTGAGAAGAAGCCCCAATGTTCCTTTCAGGCACTTTCAGTGTGGGTGCCTTCTCCACGTGGTTCCTGGTTTCACTGCAGCTCTGAAGAGAATGTTAGCAAAGAGGTAATCGGGACAGTGCAAACAGTACTCAAAGACAGGGAGAGCAAGCTCTACATTACTCTCTTGGCACTTTGGATGTGGGACATAGAGCGAGATGTTTGCTGCTTTTACGTTTGGCTGTTGGGAGATTTACAGCACAAAGATATCTAGTTGATTTGAAGCAGTTCCGAGAAAGTCTAAGCATAATCCTCACTTTTCCCTCCTGGCACTTTCCCTGTAGGGGATACCGCAAGACGTTTCTGTATATTGGGCACAGCGCTCTGCAGGGTGTTAGCAGAGACTTTCCCGGGACAGTGAAACCCTATGTCAGAGACAGTGAGAAGAAGCCCCAATGTTCCCTCCAGGCACTTTCAGTGTGGGTGCCTTCTCCACGTGGTTCCTGGTTTCACTGCAGCTCTGAAGAGAATGTTAGCAAAGAGGTAATCGGGACAGTGCAAACAGTACTCAAAGACAGGGAGAGCAAGTTCTCTCGGCACTTTGGATGTGGGACATACAGCGAGATGTTTGCTGCTTTTACATTTGGCTGTTGGGAGATTTACAGCACAAAGATATCTAGTTGATTTGAAGCAGTTCCGAGAAAGTCTAAGCATAATCCTCACTTTTCCCTCCTGGCACTTTCCCTGTAGGAGATACCGCAAGACGTTTCTGTATATTGGGCACAGCGCTCTGCAGGGTGTTAGCAGAGAGTTTCCCGGGACAGTGAAACCCTATGTCAGAGACACTGAGAAGAAGCCCCAACGTTCCTTCCAGGCACTTTCAGTGTGGGTGCCTTCTCCACGTGGTTCCTGGTTTCACTGCAGCTCTGAAGAGAATGTTAGCAAAGAGGTAATCGGGACAGTGCAAACAGTACTCAAAGACAGGGAGAGCAAGCTCTCTCTTGGCACTTTGGATGTGGGACATAGAGCGAGATGTTTGCTGCTTTTACATTTGGCTGTTGGGAGATTTACAGCACAAAGATATCTAGTTGATTTGAAGCAGTTCCGAGAAAGTCTAAACATAATCCTCACTTTTCCCTCCTGGCACTTTCCCTGTAGGAGATACCGCAAGACGTTTCTGTATATTGGGCACAGCGCTCTGCAGGGTGTTAGCAGAGAGTTTCCCGGGACAGTGAAACCCTATGTCAGAGACACTGAGAAGAAGCCCCAGTGTTCCCTCCAGGCACTTTCAGTGTGGGTGCCTTCTCCACGTGGTTCCTGGTTTCACTGCAGCTCTGAAGAGAATGTTAGCAAAGAGGTAATCGGGACAGTGCAAACAGTACTCAAAGACAGGGAGAGCAAGTTCTCTCGGCACTTTGGATGTGGGACATACAGCGAGATGTTTGCTGCTTTTACATTTGGCTGTTGGGAGATTTACAGCACAAAGATATCTAGTTGATTTGAAGCAGTTCCGAGAAAGTCTAAGCATAATCCTCACTTTTCCCTCCTGGCACTTTCCCTGTAGGGGATACCGCAAGACGTTTCTTTACATTGGGCACAGCGCTCTGCAGGGTGCTAGCAGAGAGTTTCCCGGGACAGTGAAACCCTATATCGGAGACACTGAGAAGAAGCCCCAATGTTCCCTCCAGGCACTTTCAGTGTGGGTGCCTTCTCCACGTGGTTCCTGGTTTCACTGCAGCTCTGAAGAGAATGTTAGCAAAGAGGTAATCGGGACAGTGCAAACAGTACTCAAAGACAGGGAGAGCAAGCTCTACATTACTCTCTTGGCACTTTGGATGTGGGACATAGAGCGAGATGTTTGCTGCTTTTACGTTTGGCTGTTGGGAGATTTACAGCACAAAGATATCTAGTTGATTTGAAGCAGTTCCGAGAAAGTCTAAGCATAATCCTCACTTTTCCCTCCTGGCACTTTCCCTGTAGGAGATACCGCAAGACGTTTCTGTATATTGGGCACAGCGCTCTGCAGGGTGTTAGCAGAGAGTTTCCCGGGACAGTGAAACCCTATGTCAAAGACACTGAGAAGAAGCCCCAATGTTCCCTCCAGGCACTTTCAGTGTGGGTGCCTTCTCCACGTGGTTCCTGGTTTCACTGCAGCTCTGAAGAGAATGTTAGCAAAGAGGTAATCGGGACAGTGCAAACAGTACTCAAAGACAGGGAGAGCAAGTTCTCTCGGCACTTTGGATGTGGGACATACAGCGAGATGTTTGCTGCTTTTACATTTGGCTGTTGGGAGATTTACAGCACAAAGATATCTAGTTGATTTGAAGCAGTTCCGAGAAAGTCTAAGCATAATCCTCACTTTTCCCTCCAGGCACTTTCCCTGTAGGGGATACCGCAAGACGTTTCTGTATATTGGGCACAGCGCTCTGCAGGGTGTTAGCAGAGACTTTCCCGGGACAGTGAAACCCTATATCGGAGACACTGAGAAGAAGCCCCAATGTTCCCTCCAGGCACTTTCAGTGTGGGTGCCTTCTCCACGTGGTTCCTGGTTTCACTGCAGCTCTGAAGAGAATGTTAGCAAAGAGGTAATCGGGACAGTGCAAACAGTACTCAAAGACAGGGAGAGCAAGCTCTACGTTACTCTCTTGGCACTTTGGATGTGGGACATAGAGCGAGATGTTTGCTGCTTTTACATTTGGCTGTTGGGAGATTTACAGCACAAAGATATCTAGTTGATTTGAAGCAGTTCCGAGAAAGTCTAAGCATAATCCTCACTTTTCCCTCCTGGCACTTTCCATGTGGGAGATATAGCAGGATGTATATTGGTTTTGAGGACAACTCAATGGACAGTGTAGGGAGAAAAGTTCCTGGCTCCTTGAATGCCGTTTCTGGAGACACTGCGATCAATGTGGGAGATATGTCAAGATGTGTGTTGGTTTTGAGGACAGCTTTCTGGAGTGTCTTAGCAAAGAGGTCACACGGATAATCAGAGCAATTCTCAGAGACACTGAGACCAAGCTCCACAATTCCTCCTGGCACTTTCCCTGTAGGAGATACCGCAAGACGTTTCTGTATATTGGGCACAGCGCTCTGCAGGGTGTTAGCAGAGAGTTTCCCGGGACAGTGAAACCCTATGTCAGAGACACTGAGAAGAAGCCCCAACGTTCCTTCCAGGCACTTTCAGTGTGGGTGCCTTCTCCACGTGGTTCCTGGTTTCACTGCAGCTCTGAAGAGAATGTTAGCAAAGAGGTAATCGGGACAGTGCAAACAGTACTCAAAGACAGGGAGAGCAAGCTCTCTCTTGGCACTTTGGATGTGGGACATACAGCGAGATGTTTGCTGCTTTTACATTTGGCTGTTGGGAGATTTACAGCACAAAGATATCTAGTTGATTTGAAGCAGTTCCGAGAAAGTCTAAACATAATCCTCACTTTTCCCTCCTGGCACTTTCCCTGTAGGAGATACCGCAAGACGTTTCTGTATATTGGGCACAGCGCTCTGCAGGGTGTTAGCAGAGAGTTTCCCGGGACAGTGAAACCCTATGTCAAAGACACTGAGAAGAAGCCCCAGTGTTCCCTCCAGGCACTTTCAGTGTGGGTGCCTTCTCCACGTGGTTCCTGGTTTCACTGCAGCTCTGAAGAGAATGTTAGCAAAGAGGTAATCGGGACAGTGCAAAGAGGTTATCGGGACTGTGCAAACAGTACTCAAAGACAGGGAGAGCAAGCTCTACATTACTCTCTTGGCACTTTGGATGTGGGACATAGAGCGAGATGTTTGCTGCTTTTACATTTGGCTGTTGGGAGATTTACAGCACAAAGATATCTAGTTGATTTGAAGCAGTTCCGAGAAAGTCTAAGCATAATCCTCACTTTTCCCTCCTGGCACTTTCCCTGTAGGAGATACCGCAAGACGTTTCTGTATATTGGGCACAGCGCTCTGCAGGGTGTTAGCAGAGAGTTTCCCGGGACAGTGAAACCCTATGTCAGAGACAGTGAGAAGAAGCCCCAATGTTCCTTTCAGGCACTTTCAGTGTGGGTGCCTTCTCCACGTGGTTCCTGGTTTCACTGCAGCTCTGAAGAGAATGTTAGCAAAGAGGTAATCGGGACAGTGCAAACAGTACTCAAAGACAGGGAGAGCAAGCTCTACATTACTCTCTTGGCACTTTGGATGTGGGACATAGAGCGAGATGTTTGCTGCTTTTACGTTTGGCTGTTGGGAGATTTACAGCACAAAGATATCTAGTTGATTTGAAGCAGTTCCGAGAAAGTCTAAGCATAATCCTCACTTTTCCCTCCTGGCACTTTCCCTGTAGGGGATACCGCAAGACGTTTCTGTATATTGGGCACAGCGCTCTGCAGGGTGTTAGCAGAGACTTTCCCTGGACAGTGAAACCCTATGTCAGAGACAGTGAGAAGAAGCCCCAATGTTCCCTCCAGGCACTTTCAGTGTGGGTGCCTTCTCCACGTGGTTCCTGGTTTCACTGCAGCTCTGAAGAGAATGTTAGCAAAGAGGTAATCGGGACAGTGCAAACAGTACTCAAAGACAGGGAGAGCAAGCTCTACATTACTCTCTTGGCACTTTGGATGTGGGACATACAGCGAGATGTTTGCTGCTTTTACATTTGGCTGTTGGGAGATTTAGAGCACAAAGATATCTAGTTGATTTGAAGCAGTTCCGAGAAAGTCTAAACATAATCCTCACTTTTCCCTCCTGGCACTTTCCCTGTAGGAGATACCGCAAGACGTTTCTGTATATTGGGCACAGCGCTCTGCAGGGTGTTAGCAGAGAGTTTCCCGGGACAGTGAAACCCTATGTCAAAGACACTGAGAAGAAGCCCCAGTGTTCCCTCCAGGCACTTTCAGTGTGGGTGCCTTCTCCACGTGGTTCCTGGTTTCACTGCAGCTCTGAAGAGAATGTTAGCAAAGAGGTAATCGGGACAGTGCAAAGAGGTAATCGGGACTGTGCAAACAGTACTCAAAGACAGGGAGAGCAAGCTCTACATTACTCTCTTGGCACTTTGGATGTGGGACATAGAGCGAGATGTTTGCTGCTTTTACATTTGGCTGTTGGGAGATTTACAGCACAAAGATATCTAGTTGATTTGAAGCAGTTCCGAGAAAGTCTAAGCATAATCCTCACTTTTCCCTCCTGGCACTTTCCCTGTAGGAGATACCGCAAGACGTTTCTGTATATTGGGCACAGCGCTCTGCAGGGTGTTAGCAGAGAGTTTCCCGGGACAGTGAAACCCTATGTCAGAGACAGTGAGAAGAAGCCCCAATGTTCCTTCCAGGCACTTTCAGTGTGGGTGCCTTCTCCACGTGGTTCCTGGTTTCACTGCAGCTCTGAAGAGAATGTTAGCAAAGAGGTAATCGGGACAGTGCAAACAGTACTCAAAGACAGGGAGAGCAAGTTCTCTCGGCACTTTGGATGTGGGACATACAGCGAGATGTTTGCTGCTTTTACATTTGGCTGTTGGGAGATTTACAGCACAAAGATATCTAGTTGATTTGAAGCAGTTCCGAGAAAGTCTAAGCATAATCCTCACTTTTCCCTCCTGGCACTTTCCCTGTAGGGGATACCGCAAGACGTTTCTGTATATTGGGCACAGCGCTCTGCAGGATGTTAGCAGAGAGTTTCCCGGGACAGTGAAACCCTATATCAGAGACACTGAGAAGAAGCCCCAACGTTCCTTCCAGGCACTTTCAGTGTGGGTGCCTTCTCCACGTGGTTCCTGGTTTCACTGCAGCTCTGAAGAGAATGTTAGCAAAGAGGTAATCGGGACAGTGCAAACAGTACTCAAAGACAGGGAGAGCAAGCTCTCTCTTGGCACTTTGGATGTGGGACATAGAGCGAGATGTTTGCTGCTTTTACATTTGGCTGTTGGGAGATTTACAGCACAAAGATATCTAGTTGATTTGAAGCAGTTCCGAGAAAGTCTAAACATAATCCTCACTTTTCCCTCCTGGCACTTTCCCTGTAGGAGATACCGCAAGACGTTTCTGTATATTGGGCACAGCGCTCTGCAGGGTGTTAGCAGAGAGTTTCCCGGGACAGTGAAACCCTATATCAGAGACACTGAGAAGAAGCCCCAACGTTCCTTCCAGGCACTTTCAGTGTGGGTGCCTTCTCCACGTGGTTCCTGGTTTCACTGCAGCTCTGAAGAGAATGTTAGCAAAGAGGTAATCGGGACAGTGCAAACAGTACTCAAAGACAGGGAGAGCAAGCTCTCTCTTGGCACTTTGGATGTGGGACATACAGCGAGATGTTGGCTGCTTTTACGTTTGGCTGTTGGGAGATTTACAGCACAAAGATATCTAGTTGATTTGAAGCAGTTCCGAGAAAGTCTAAACATAATCCTCACTTTTCCCTCCTGGCACTTTCCCTGTAGGAGATACCGCAAGACATTTCTGTATATTGGGCACAGCGCTCTGCAGGGTGTTAGCAGAGAGTTTCCCGGGACAGTGAAACCCTATGTCAAAGACACTGAGAAGAAGCCCCAGTGTTCCCTCCAGGCACTTTCAGTGTGGGTGCCTTCTCCACGTGGTTCCTGGTTTCACTGCAGCTCTGAAGAGAATGTTAGCAAAGAGGTAATCGGGACAGTGCAAACAGTACTCAAAGACAGGGAGAGCAAGCTCTACATTACTCTCTTGGCACTTTGGATGTGGGACATAGAGCGAGATGTTTGCTGCTTTTACGTTTGGCTGTTGGGAGATTTACAGCACAAAGATATCTAGTTGATTTGAAGCAGTTCCGAGAATGTCTAAGCATAATCCTCACTTTTCCCTCCTGGCACTTTCCCTGTACGGGATACCGCAAGACGTTTCTGTATATTGGGCACAGCGCTCTGCAGGGTGTTAGCAGAGAGTTTCCCGGGACAGTGAAACCCTATGTCAAAGACACTGAGAAGAAGCCCCAATGTTCCCTCCAGGCACTTTCAGTGTGGGTGCCTTCTCCACGTGGTTCCTGGTTTCACTGCAGCTCTGAAGAGAATGTTAGCAAAGAGGTAATCGGGACAGTGCAAACAGTACTCAAAGACAGGGAGAGCAAGCTCTACATTACTCTCTTGGCACTTTGGATGTGGGACATAGAGCGAGATGTTTGCTGCTTTTACGTTTGGCTGTTGGGAGATTTACAGCACAAAGATATCTAGATGATTTGAAGCAGTTCCGAGAAAGTCTAAGCATAATCCTCACTTTTCCCTCCTGGCACTTTCCATGTGGGAGATATAGCAGGATGTATATTGGTTTTGAGGACAACTCAATGGACAGTGTAGGGAGAAAAGTTCCTGGCTCCTTGAATGCCGTTTCTGGAGACACTGCGATCAATGTGGGAGATATGTCAAGATGTGTGTTGGTTTTGAGGACAGCTTTCTGGAGTGTCTTAGCAAAGAGGTCACACGGATAATCAGAGCAATTCTCAGAGACACTGAGACCAAGCTCCACAATTCCTCCTGGCACTTTCCCTGTAGGAGATACCGCAAGACGTTTCTGTATATTGGGCACAGCGCTCTGCAGGGTGTTAGCAGAGAGTTTCCCGGGACAGTGAAACCCTATATCAGAGACACTGAGAAGAAGCCCCAACGTTCCTTCCAGGCACTTTCAGTGTGGGTGCCTTCTCCACGTGGTTCCTGGTTTCACTGCAGCTCTGAAGAGAATGTTAGCAAAGAGGTAATCGGGACAGTGCAAACAGTACTCAAAGACAGGGAGAGCAAGCTCTCTCTTGGCACTTTGGATGTGGGACATAGAGCGAGATGTTTGCTGCTTTTACATTTGGCTGTTGGGAGATTTACAGCACAAAGATATCTAGTTGATTTGAAGCAGTTCCGAGAAAGTCTAAGCATAATCCTCACTTTTCCCTCCTGGCACTTTCCCTGTAGGAGATACCGCAAGACGTTTCTGTATATTGGGCACAGCGCTCTGCAGGGTGTTAGCAGAGAGTTTCCCGGGACAGTGAAACCCTATGTCAGAGACAGTGAGAAGAAGCCCCAATGTTCCCTCCAGGCACTTTCAGTGTGGGTGCCTTCTCCACGTGGTTCCTGGTTTCACTGCAGCTCTGAAGAGAATGTTAGCAAAGAGGTAATCGGGACAGTGCAAAGAGGTAATCGGGACTGTGCAAACAGTACTCAAAGACAGGGAGAGCAAGCTCTACATTACTCTCTTGGCACTTTGGATGTGGGACATAGAGGGAGATGTTTGCTGCTTTTACATTTGGCTGTTGGGAGATTTACAGCACAAAGATATCTAGTTGATTTGAAGCAGTTCCGAGAAAGTCTAAGCATAATCCTCACTTTTCCCTCCTGGCACTTTCCCTGTAGGAGATACCGCAAGACGTTTCTGTATATTGGGCACAGCGCTCTGCAGGGTGTTAGCAGAGAGTTTCCCGGGACAGTGAAACCCTATGTCAGAGACAGTGAGAAGAAGCCCCAATGTTCCTTTCAGGCACTTTCAGTGTGGGTGCCTTCTCCACGTGGTTCCTGGTTTCACTGCAGCTCTGAAGAGAATGTTAGCAAAGAGGTAATCGGGACAGTGCAAACAGTACTCAAAGACAGGGAGAGCAAGCTCTACATTACTCTCTTGGCACTTTGGATGTGGGACATAGAGCGAGATGTTTGCTGCTTTTACGTTTGGCTGTTGGGAGATTTACAGCACAAAGATATCTAGTTGATTTGAAGCAGTTCCGAGAAAGTCTAAGCATAATCCTCACTTTTCCCTCCTGGCACTTTCCCTGTAGGGGATACCGCAAGACGTTTCTTTACATTGGGCACAGCGCTCTGCAGGGTGTTAGCAGAGAGTTTCCCGGGACAGTGAAACCCTATATCAGAGACACTGAGAAGAAGCCCCAACGTTCCTTCCAGGCACTTTCAGTGTGGGTGCCTTCTCCACGTGGTTCCTGGTTTCACTGCAGCTCTGAAGAGAATGTTAGCAAAGAGGTAATCGGGACAGTGCAAACAGTACTCAAAGACAGGGAGAGCAAGCTCTCTCTTGGCACTTTGGATGTGGGACATACAGCGAGATGTTGGCTGCTTTTACGTTTGGCTGTTGGGAGATTTACAGCACAAAGATATCTAGTTGATTTGAAGCAGTTCCGAGAAAGTCTAAACATAATCCTCACTTTTCCCTCCTGGCACTTTCCCTGTAGGAGATACCGCAAGACATTTCTGTATATTGGGCACAGCGCTCTGCAGGGTGTTAGCAGAGAGTTTCCCAGGACAGTGAAACCCTATGTCAAAGACACTGAGAAGAAGCCCCAGTGTTCCCTCCAGGCACTTTCAGTGTGGGTGCCTTCTCCACGTGGTTCCTGGTTTCACTGCAGCTCTGAAGAGAATGTTAGCAAAGAGGTAATCGGGACAGTGCAAACAGTACTCAAAGACAGGGAGAGCAAGCTCTACATTACTCTCTTGGCACTTTGGATGTGGGACATAGAGCGAGATGTTTGCTGCTTTTATGTTTGGCTGTTGGGAGATTTACAGCACAAAGATATCTAGTTGATTTGAAGCAGTTCCGAGAAAGTCTAAGCATAATCCTCACTTTTCCCTCCTGGCACTTTCCCTGTAGGGGATACCGCAAGACGTTTCTGTATATTGGGCACAGCGCTCTGCAGGGTGTTAGCAGAGAGTTTCCCGGGACAGTGAAACCCTATGTCAAAGACACTGAGAAGAAGCCCCAGTGTTCCCTCCAGGCACTTTCAGTGTGGGTGCCTTCTCCACGTGGTTCCTGGTTTCACTGCAGCTCTGAAGAGAATGTTAGCAAAGAGGTAATCGGGACAGTGCAAACAGTACTCAAAGACAGGGAGAGCAAGCTCTACATTACTCTCTTGGCACTTTGGATGTGGGACATAGAGCGAGATGTTTGCTGCTTTTACGTTTGGCTGTTGGGAGATTTACAGCACAAAGATATCTAGATGATTTGAAGCAGTTCCGAGAAAGTCTAAGCATAATCCTCACTTTTCCCTCCTGGCACTTTCCATGTGGGAGATATAGCAGGATGTATATTGGTTTTGAGGACAACTCAATGGACAGTGTAGGGAGAAAAGTTCCTGGCTCCTTGAATGCCGTTTCTGGAGACACTGCGATCAATGTGGGAGATATGTCAAGATGTGTGTTGGTTTTGAGGACAGCTTTCTGGAGTGTCTTAGCAAAGAGGTCACACGGATAATCAGAGCAATTCTCAGAGACACTGAGACCAAGCTCCACAATTCCTCCTGGCACTTTCCCTGTAGGAGATACCGCAAGACGTTTCTGTATATTGGGCACAGCGCTCTGCAGGGTGTTAGCAGAGAGTTTCCCGGGACAGTGAAACCCTATGTCAAAGACACTGAGAAGAAGCCCCAATGTTCCCTCCAGGCACTTTCAGTGTGGGTGCCTTCTCCACGTGGTTCCTGGTTTCACTGCAGCTCTGAAGAGAATGTTAGCAAAGAGGTAATCGGGACAGTGCAAACAGTACTCAAAGACAGGGAGAGCAAGCTCTCTCTTGGCACTTTGGATGTGGGACATAGAGCGAGATGTTTGCTGCTTTTACATTTGGCTGTTGGGAGATTTACAGCACAAAGATATCTAGTTGATTTGAAGCAGTTCCGAGAAAGTCTAAGCATAATCCTCACTTTTCCCTCCTGGCACTTTCCCTGTAGGAGATACCGCAAGACGTTTCTGTATATTGGGCACAGCGCTCTGCAGGGTGTTAGCAGAGAGTTTCCCGGGACAGTGAAACCCTATATCAGAGACACTGAGAAGAAGCCCCAACGTTCCTTCCAGGCACTTTCAGTGTGGGTGCCTTCTCCACGTGGTTCCTGGTTTCACTGCAGCTCTGAAGAGAATGTTAGCAAAGAGGTAATCGGGACAGTGCAAACAGTACTCAAAGACAGGGAGAGCAAGCTCTACATTACTCTCTTGGCACTTTGGATGTGGGACATAGAGCGAGATGTTTGCTGCTTTTATGTTTGGCTGTTGGGAGATTTACAGCACAAAGATATCTAGTTGATTTGAAGCAGTTCCGAGAAAGTCTAAGCATAATCCTCACTTTTCCCTCCTGGCACTTTCCCTGTAGGGGATACCGCAAGACGTTTCTGTATATTGGGCACAGCGCTCTGCAGGGTGTTAGCAGAGAGTTTCCCGGGACAGTGAAACCCTATGTCAAAGACACTGAGAAGAAGCCCCAATGTTCCCTCCAGGCACTTTCAGTGTGGGTGCCTTCTCCACGTGGTTCCTGGTTTCACTGCAGCTCTGAAGAGAATGTTAGCAAAGAGGTAATCGGGACAGTGCAAACAGTACTCAAAGACAGGGAGAGCAAGCTCTACATTACTCTCTTGGCACTTTGGATGTGGGACATAGAGCGAGATGTTTGCTGCTTTTACGTTTGGCTGTTGGGAGATTTACAGCACAAAGATATCTAGTTGATTTGAAGCAGTTCCGAGAAAGTCTAAGCATAATCCTCACTTTTCCCTCCTGGCACTTTCCCTGTAGGGGATACCGCAAGACGTTTCTTTACATTGGGCACAGCGCTCTGCAGGGTGTTAGCAGAGAGTTTCCCGGGACAGTGAAACCCTATATCAGAGACACTGAGAAGAAGCCCCAACGTTCCTTCCAGGCACTTTCAGTGTGGGTGCCTTCTCCACGTGGTTCCTGGTTTCACTGCAGCTCTGAAGAGAATGTTAGCAAAGAGGTAATCGGGACAGTGCAAACAGTACTCAAAGACAGGGAGAGCAAGCTCTCTCTTGGCACTTTGGATGTGGGACATACAGCGAGATGTTGGCTGCTTTTACGTTTGGCTGTTGGGAGATTTACAGCACAAAGATATCTAGTTGATTTGAAGCAGTTCCGAGAAAGTCTAAACATAATCCTCACTTTTCCCTCCTGGCACTTTCCCTGTAGGAGATACCGCAAGACATTTCTGTATATTGGGCACAGCGCTCTGCAGGGTGTTAGCAGAGAGTTTCCCAGGACAGTGAAACCCTATGTCAAAGACACTGAGAAGAAGCCCCAGTGTTCCCTCCAGGCACTTTCAGTGTGGGTGCCTTCTCCACGTGGTTCCTGGTTTCACTGCAGCTCTGAAGAGAATGTTAGCAAAGAGGTAATCGGGACAGTGCAAACAGTACTCAAAGACAGGGAGAGCAAGCTCTACATTACTCTCTTGGCACTTTGGATGTGGGACATAGAGCGAGATGTTTGCTGCTTTTATGTTTGGCTGTTGGGAGATTTACAGCACAAAGATATCTAGTTGATTTGAAGCAGTTCCGAGAAAGTCTAAGCATAATCCTCACTTTTCCCTCCTGGCACTTTCCCTGTAGGGGATACCGCAAGACGTTTCTGTATATTGGGCACAGCGCTCTGCAGGGTGTTAGCAGAGAGTTTCCCGGGACAGTGAAACCCTATGTCAAAGACACTGAGAAGAAGCCCCAGTGTTCCCTCCAGGCACTTTCAGTGTGGGTGCCTTCTCCACGTGGTTCCTGGTTTCACTGCAGCTCTGAAGAGAATGTTAGCAAAGAGGTAATCGGGACAGTGCAAACAGTACTCAAAGACAGGGAGAGCAAGCTCTACATTACTCTCTTGGCACTTTGGATGTGGGACATAGAGCGAGATGTTTGCTGCTTTTACGTTTGGCTGTTGGGAGATTTACAGCACAAAGATATCTAGATGATTTGAAGCAGTTCCGAGAAAGTCTAAGCATAATCCTCACTTTTCCCTCCTGGCACTTTCCATGTGGGAGATATAGCAGGATGTATATTGGTTTTGAGGACAACTCAATGGACAGTGTAGGGAGAAAAGTTCCTGGCTCCTTGAATGCCGTTTCTGGAGACACTGCGATCAATGTGGGAGATATGTCAAGATGTGTGTTGGTTTTGAGGACAGCTTTCTGGAGTGTCTTAGCAAAGAGGTCACACGGATAATCAGAGCAATTCTCAGAGACACTGAGACCAAGCTCCACAATTCCTCCTGGCACTTTCCCTGTAGGAGATACCGCAAGACGTTTCTGTATATTGGGCACAGCGCTCTGCAGGGTGTTAGCAGAGAGTTTCCCGGGACAGTGAAACCCTATGTCAAAGACACTGAGAAGAAGCCCCAATGTTCCCTCCAGGCACTTTCAGTGTGGGTGCCTTCTCCACGTGGTTCCTGGTTTCACTGCAGCTCTGAAGAGAATGTTAGCAAAGAGGTAATCGGGACAGTGCAAACAGTACTCAAAGACAGGGAGAGCAAGCTCTCTCTTGGCACTTTGGATGTGGGACATAGAGCGAGATGTTTGCTGCTTTTACATTTGGCTGTTGGGAGATTTACAGCACAAAGATATCTAGTTGATTTGAAGCAGTTCCGAGAAAGTCTAAGCATAATCCTCACTTTTCCCTCCTGGCACTTTCCCTGTAGGAGATACCGCAAGACGTTTCTGTATATTGGGCACAGCGCTCTGCAGGGTGTTAGCAGAGAGTTTCCCGGGACAGTGAAACCCTATATCAGAGACACTGAGAAGAAGCCCCAACGTTCCTTCCAGGCACTTTCAGTGTGGGTGCCTTCTCCACGTGGTTCCTGGTTTCACTGCAGCTCTGAAGAGAATGTTAGCAAAGAGGTAATCGGGACAGTGCAAACAGTACTCAAAGACAGGGAGAGCAAGCTCTACATTACTCTCTTGGCACTTTGGATGTGGGACATAGAGCGAGATGTTTGCTGCTTTTATGTTTGGCTGTTGGGAGATTTACAGCACAAAGATATCTAGTTGATTTGAAGCAGTTCCGAGAAAGTCTAAGCATAATCCTCACTTTTCCCTCCTGGCACTTTCCCTGTAGGGGATACCGCAAGACGTTTCTGTATATTGGGCACAGCGCTCTGCAGGGTGTTAGCAGAGAGTTTCCCGGGACAGTGAAACCCTATGTCAAAGACACTGAGAAGAAGCCCCAATGTTCCCTCCAGGCACTTTCAGTGTGGGTGCCTTCTCCACGTGGTTCCTGGTTTCACTGCAGCTCTGAAGAGAATGTTAGCAAAGAGGTAATCGGGACAGTGCAAACAGTACTCAAAGACAGGGAGAGCAAGCTCTACATTACTCTCTTGGCACTTTGGATGTGGGACATAGAGCGAGATGTTTGCTGCTTTTACGTTTGGCTGTTGGGAGATTTACAGCACAAAGATATCTAGATGATTTGAAGCAGTTCCGAGAAAGTCTAAGCATAATCCTCACTTTTCCCTCCTGGCACTTTCCATGTGGGAGATATAGCAGGATGTATATTGGTTTTGAGGACAACTCAATGGACAGTGTAGGGAGAAAAGTTCCTGGCTCCTTGAATGCCGTTTCTGGAGACACTGCGATCAATGTGGGAGATATGTCAAGATGTGTGTTGGTTTTGAGGACAGCTTTCTGGAGTGTCTTAGCAAAGAGGTCACACGGATAATCAGAGCAATTCTCAGAGACACTGAGACCAAGCTCCACAATTCCTCCTGGCACTTTCCCTGTAGGAGATACCGCAAGACGTTTCTGTATATTGGGCACAGCGCTCTGCAGGGTGTTAGCAGAGAGTTTCCCGGGACAGTGAAACCCTATGTCAAAGACACTGAGAAGAAGCCCCAATGTTCCCTCCAGGCACTTTCAGTGTGGGTGCCTTCTCCACGTGGTTCCTGGTTTCACTGCAGCTCTGAAGAGAATGTTAGCAAAGAGGTAATCGGGACAGTGCAAACAGTACTCAAAGACAGGGAGAGCAAGCTCTCTCTTGGCACTTTGGATGTGGGACATACAGCGAGATGTTTGCTGCTTTTACATTTGGCTGTTGGGAGATTTACAGCACAAAGATATCTAGTTGATTTGAAGCAGTTCCGAGAAAGTCTAAGCATAATCCTCACTTTTCCCTCCTGGCACTTTCCCTGTAGGAGATACCGCAAGACGTTTCTGTATATTGGGCACAGCGCTCTGCAGGGTGTTAGCAGAGAGTTTCCCGGGACAGTGAAACCCTATATCAGAGACACTGAGAAGAAGCCCCAACGTTCCTTCCAGGCACTTTCAGTGTGGGTGCCTTCTCCACGTGGTTCCTGGTTTCACTGCAGTTCTGAAGAGAATGTTAGCAAAGAGGTAATCGGGACAGTGCAAAGAGGTAATCGGGACTGTGCAAACAGTACTCAAAGACAGGGAGAGCAAGCTCTACATTACTCTCTTGGCACTTTGGATGTGGGACATAGAGCGAGATGTTTGCTGCTTTTACATTTGGCTGTTGGGAGATTTACAGCACAAAGATATCTAGTTGATTTGAAGCAGTTCCGAGAAAGTCTAAGCATAATCCTCACTTTTCCCTCCTGGCACTTTCCCTGTAGGAGATACCGCAAGACGTTTCTGTATATTGGGCACAGCGCTCTGCAGGGTGTTAGCAGAGAGTTTCCCGGGACAGTGAAACCCTATGTCAGAGACAGTGAGAAGAAGCCCCAATGTTCCTTCCAGGCACTTTCAGTGTGGGTGCCTTCTCCACGTGGTTCCTGGTTTCACTGCAGCTCTGAAGAGAATGTTAGCAAAGAGGTAATCGGGACAGTGCAAACAGTACTCAAAGACAGGGAGAGCAAGCTCTACATTACTCTCTTGGCACTTTGGATGTGGGACATAGAGCGAGATGTTTGCTGCTTTTACGTTTGGCTGTTGGGAGATTTACAGCACAAAGATATCTAGTTGATTTGAAGCAGTTCCGAGAAAGTCTAAGCATAATCCTCACTTTTCCCTCCTGGCACTTTCCCTGTAGGGGATACCGCAAGACGTTTCTTTACATTGGGCACAGCGCTCTGCAGGGTGTTAGCAGAGACTTTCCCGGGACAGTGAAACCCTATGTCAGAGACAGTGAGAAGAAGCCCCAATGTTCCCTCCAGGCACTTTCAGTGTGGGTGCCTTCTCCACGTGGTTCCTGGTTTCACTGCAGCTCTGAAGAGAATGTTAGCAAAGAGGTAATCGGGACAGTGCAAACAGTACTCAAAGACAGGGAGAGCAAGTTCTCTCGGCACTTTGGATGTGGGACATACAGCGAGATGTTTGCTGCTTTTACATTTGGCTGTTGGGAGATTTACAGCACAAAGATATCTAGTTGATTTGAAGCAGTTCCGAGAAAGTCTAAGCATAATCCTCACTTTTCCCTCCTGGCACTTTCCCTGTAGGGGATACCGCAAGACGTTTCTTTACATAGGGCACAGCGCTCTGCAGGGTGCTAGCAGAGAGTTTCCCGGGACAGTGAAACCCTATATCGGAGACACTGAGAAGAAGCCCCAATGTTCACTCCAGGCACTTTCAGTGTGGGTGCCTTCTCCACGTGGTTCCTGGTTTCACTGCAGCTCTGAAGAGAATGTTAGCAAAGAGGTAATCGGGACAGTGCAAACAGTACTCAAAGACAGGGAGAGCAAGCTCTACATTACTCTCTTGGCACTTTGGATGTGGGACATAGAGCGAGATGTTTGCTGCTTTTACGTTTGGCTGTTGGGAGATTTACAGCACAAAGATATCTAGATGATTTGAAGCAGTTCCGAGAAAGTCTAAGCATAATCCTCACTTTTCCCTCCTGGCACTTTCCATGTGGGAGATATAGCAGGATGTATATTGGTTTTGAGGACAACTCAATGGACAGTGTAGGGAGAAAAGTTCCTGGCTCCTTGAATGCCGTTTCTGGAGACACTGCGATCAATGTGGGAGATATGTCAAGATGTGTGTTGGTTTTGAGGACAGCTTTCTGGAGTGTCTTAGCAAAGAGGTCACACGGATAATCAGAGCAATTCTCAGAGACACTGAGACCAAGCTCCACAATTCCTCCTGGCACTTTCCCTGTAGGAGATACCGCAAGACGTTTCTGTATATTGGGCACAGCGCTCTGCAGGGTGTTAGCAGAGAGTTTCCCGGGACAGTGAAACCCTATATCAGAGACACTGAGAAGAAGCCCCAACGTTCCTTCCAGGCACTTTCAGTGTGGGTGCCTTCTCCACGTGGTTCCTGGTTTCACTGCAGCTCTGAAGAGAATGTTAGCAAAGAGGTAATCGGGACAGTGCAAACAGTACTCAAAGACAGGGAGAGCAAGCTCTCTCTTGGCACTTTGGATGTGGGACATACAGCGAGATGTTGGCTGCTTTTACGTTTGGCTGTTGGGAGATTTACAGCACAAAGATATCTAGTTGATTTGAAGCAGTTCCGAGAAAGTCTAAACATAATCCTCACTTTTCCCTCCTGGCACTTTCCCTGTAGGAGATACCGCAAGACATTTCTGTATATTGGGCACAGCGCTCTGCAGGGTGTTAGCAGAGAGTTTCCCGGGACAGTGAAACCCTATGTCAAAGACACTGAGAAGAAGCCCCAGTGTTCCCTCCAGGCACTTTCAGTGTGGGTGCCTTCTCCACGTGGTTCCTGGTTTCACTGCAGCTCTGAAGAGAATGTTAGCAAAGAGGTAATCGGGACAGTGCAAACAGTACTCAAAGACAGGGAGAGCAAGCTCTACATTACTCTCTTGGCACTTTGGATGTGGGACATAGAGCGAGATGTTTGCTGCTTTTACGTTTGGCTGTTGGGAGATTTACAGCACAAAGATATCTAGATGATTTGAAGCAGTTCCGAGAAAGTCTAAGCATAATCCTCACTTTTCCCTCCTGGCACTTTCCATGTGGGAGATATAGCAGGATGTATATTGGTTTTGAGGACAACTCAATGGACAGTGTAGGGAGAAAAGTTCCTGGCTCCTTGAATGCCGTTTCTGGAGACACTGCGATCAATGTGGGAGATATGTCAAGATGTGTGTTGGTTTTGAGGACAGCTTTCTGGAGTGTCTTAGCAAAGAGGTCACACGGATAATCAGAGCAATTCTCAGAGACACTGAGACCAAGCTCCACAATTCCTCCTGGCACTTTCCCTGTAGGAGATACCGCAAGACGTTTCTGTATATTGGGCACAGCGCTCTGCAGGGTGTTAGCAGAGAGTTTCCCGGGACAGTGAAACCCTATATCAGAGACACTGAGAAGAAGCCCCAACGTTCCTTCCAGGCACTTTCAGTGTGGGTGCCTTCTCCACGTGGTTCCTGGTTTCACTGCAGCTCTGAAGAGAATGTTAGCAAAGAGGTAATCGGGACAGTGCAAACAGTACTCAAAGACAGGGAGAGCAAGCTCTCTCTTGGCACTTTGGATGTGGGACATACAGCGAGATGTTGGCTGCTTTTACGTTTGGCTGTTGGGAGATTTACAGCACAAAGATATCTAGTTGATTTGAAGCAGTTCCGAGAAAGTCTAAACATAATCCTCACTTTTCCCTCCTGGCACTTTCCCTGTAGGAGATACCGCAAGACGTTTCTGTATATTGGGCACAGCGCTCTGCAGGGTGTTAGCAGAGAGTTTCCCGGGACAGTGAAACCCTATATCAGAGACACTGAGAAGAAGCCCCAACGTTCCTTCCAGGCACTTTCAGTGTGGGTGCCTTCTCCACGTGGTTCCTGGTTTCACTGCAGCTCTGAAGAGAATGTTAGCAAAGAGGTAATCGGGACAGTGCAAACAGTACTCAAAGACAGGGAGAGCAAGCTCTCTCTTGGCACTTTGGATGTGGGACATACAGCGAGATGTTGGCTGCTTTTACGTTTGGCTGTTGGGAGATTTACAGCACAAAGATATCTAGTTGATTTGAAGCAGTTCCGAGAAAGTCTAAACATAATCCTCACTTTTCCCTCCTGGCACTTTCCCTGTAGGAGATACCGCAAGACATTTCTGTATATTGGGCACAGCGCTCTGCAGGGTGTTAGCAGAGAGTTTCCCGGGACAGTGAAACCCTATGTCAAAGACACTGAGAAGAAGCCCCAGTGTTCCCTCCAGGCACTTTCAGTGTGGGTGCCTTCTCCACGTGGTTCCTGGTTTCACTGCAGCTCTGAAGAGAATGTTAGCAAAGAGGTAATCGGGACAGTGCAAACAGTACTCAAAGACAGGGAGAGCAAGCTCTACATTACTCTCTTGGCACTTTGGATGTGGGACATAGAGCGAGATGTTTGCTGCTTTTACGTTTGGCTGTTGGGAGATTTACAGCACAAAGATATCTAGTTGATTTGAAGCAGTTCCGAGAATGTCTAAGCATAATCCTCACTTTTCCCTCCTGGCACTTTCCCTGTAGGGGATACCGCAAGACGTTTCTGTATATTGGGCACAGCGCTCTGCAGGGTGTTAGCAGAGAGTTTCCCGGGACAGTGAAACCCTATGTCAAAGACACTGAGAAGAAGCCCCAATGTTCCCTCCAGGCACTTTCAGTGTGGGTGCCTTCTCCACGTGGTTCCTGGTTTCACTGCAGCTCTGAAGAGAATGTTAGCAAAGAGGTAATCGGGACAGTGCAAACAGTACTCAAAGACAGGGAGAGCAAGCTCTACATTACTCTCTTGGCACTTTGGATGTGGGACATAGAGCGAGATGTTTGCTGCTTTTACGTTTGGCTGTTGGGAGATTTACAGCACAAAGATATCTAGATGATTTGAAGCAGTTCCGAGAAAGTCTAAGCATAATCCTCACTTTTCCCTCCTGGCACTTTCCATGTGGGAGATATAGCAGGATGTATATTGGTTTTGAGGACAACTCAATGGACAGTGTAGGGAGAAAAGTTCCTGGCTCCTTGAATGCCGTTTCTGGAGACACTGCGATCAATGTGGGAGATATGTCAAGATGTGTGTTGGTTTTGAGGACAGCTTTCTGGAGTGTCTTAGCAAAGAGGTCACACGGATAATCAGAGCAATTCTCAGAGACACTGAGACCAAGCTCCACAATTCCTCCTGGCACTTTCCCTGTAGGAGATACCGCAAGACGTTTCTGTATATTGGGCACAGCGCTCTGCAGGGTGTTAGCAGAGAGTTTCCCGGGACAGTGAAACCCTATGTCAAAGACACTGAGAAGAAGCCCCAATGTTCCCTCCAGGCACTTTCAGTGTGGGTGCCTTCTCCACGTGGTTCCTGGTTTCACTGCAGCTCTGAAGAGAATGTTAGCAAAGAGGTAATCGGGACAGTGCAAACAGTACTCAAAGACAGGGAGAGCAAGCTCTACATTACTCTCTTGGCACTTTGGATGTGGGACATAGAGCGAGATGTTTGCTGCTTTTACGTTTGGCTGTTGGGAGATTTACAGCACAAAGATATCTAGATGATTTGAAGCAGTTCCGAGAAAGTCTAAGCATAATCCTCACTTTTCCCTCCTGGCACTTTCCATGTGGGAGATATAGCAGGATGTATATTGGTTTTGAGGACAACTCAATGGACAGTGTAGGGAGAAAAGTTCCTGGCTCCTTGAATGCCGTTTCTGGAGACACTGCGATCAATGTGGGAGATATGTCAAGATGTGTGTTGGTTTTGAGGACAGCTTTCTGGAGTGTCTTAGCAAAGAGGTCACACGGATAATCAGAGCAATTCTCAGAGACACTGAGACCAAGCTCCACAATTCCTCCTGGCACTTTCCCTGTAGGAGATACCGCAAGACGTTTCTGTATATTGGGCACAGCGCTCTGCAGGGTGTTAGCAGAGAGTTTCCCGGGACAGTGAAACCCTATATCAGAGACACTGAGAAGAAGCCCCAACGTTCCTTCCAGGCACTTTCAGTGTGGGTGCCTTCTCCACGTGGTTCCTGGTTTCACTGCAGCTCTGAAGAGAATGTTAGCAAAGAGGTAATCGGGACAGTGCAAACAGTACTCAAAGACAGGGAGAGCAAGCTCTCTCTTGGCACTTTGGATGTGGGACATACAGCGAGATGTTGGCTGCTTTTACGTTTGGCTGTTGGGAGATTTACAGCACAAAGATATCTAGTTGATTTGAAGCAGTTCCGAGAAAGTCTAAACATAATCCTCACTTTTCCCTCCTGGCACTTTCCCTGTAGGAGATACCGCAAGACGTTTCTGTATATTGGGCACAGCGCTCTGCAGGGTGTTAGCAGAGAGTTTCCCGGGACAGTGAAACCCTATATCAGAGACACTGAGAAGAAGCCCCAACGTTCCTTCCAGGCACTTTCAGTGTGGGTGCCTTCTCCACGTGGTTCCTGGTTTCACTGCAGCTCTGAAGAGAATGTTAGCAAAGAGGTAATCGGGACAGTGCAAACAGTACTCAAAGACAGGGAGAGCAAGCTCTCTCTTGGCACTTTGGATGTGGGACATACAGCGAGATGTTGGCTGCTTTTACGTTTGGCTGTTGGGAGATTTACAGCACAAAGATATCTAGTTGATTTGAAGCAGTTCCGAGAAAGTCTAAACATAATCCTCACTTTTCCCTCCTGGCACTTTCCCTGTAGGAGATACCGCAAGACATTTCTGTATATTGGGCACAGCGCTCTGCAGGGTGTTAGCAGAGAGTTTCCCGGGACAGTGAAACCCTATGTCAAAGACACTGAGAAGAAGCCCCAGTGTTCCCTCCAGGCACTTTCAGTGTGGGTGCCTTCTCCACGTGGTTCCTGGTTTCACTGCAGCTCTGAAGAGAATGTTAGCAAAGAGGTAATCGGGACAGTGCAAACAGTACTCAAAGACAGGGAGAGCAAGCTCTACATTACTCTCTTGGCACTTTGGATGTGGGACATAGAGCGAGATGTTTGCTGCTTTTACGTTTGGCTGTTGGGAGATTTACAGCACAAAGATATCTAGTTGATTTGAAGCAGTTCCGAGAATGTCTAAGCATAATCCTCACTTTTCCCTCCTGGCACTTTCCCTGTAGGGGATACCGCAAGACGTTTCTGTATATTGGGCACAGCGCTCTGCAGGGTGTTAGCAGAGAGTTTCCCGGGACAGTGAAACCCTATGTCAAAGACACTGAGAAGAAGCCCCAATGTTCCCTCCAGGCACTTTCAGTGTGGGTGCCTTCTCCACGTGGTTCCTGGTTTCACTGCAGCTCTGAAGAGAATGTTAGCAAAGAGGTAATCGGGACAGTGCAAACAGTACTCAAAGACAGGGAGAGCAAGCTCTACATTACTCTCTTGGCACTTTGGATGTGGGACATAGAGCGAGATGTTTGCTGCTTTTACGTTTGGCTGTTGGGAGATTTACAGCACAAAGATATCTAGATGATTTGAAGCAGTTCCGAGAAAGTCTAAGCATAATCCTCACTTTTCCCTCCTGGCACTTTCCATGTGGGAGATATAGCAGGATGTATATTGGTTTTGAGGACAACTCAATGGACAGTGTAGGGAGAAAAGTTCCTGGCTCCTTGAATGCCGTTTCTGGAGACACTGCGATCAATGTGGGAGATATGTCAAGATGTGTGTTGGTTTTGAGGACAGCTTTCTGGAGTGTCTTAGCAAAGAGGTCACACGGATAATCAGAGCAATTCTCAGAGACACTGAGACCAAGCTCCACAATTCCTCCTGGCACTTTCCCTGTAGGAGATACCGCAAGACGTTTCTGTATATTGGGCACAGCGCTCTGCAGGGTGTTAGCAGAGAGTTTCCCGGGACAGTGAAACCCTATGTCAAAGACACTGAGAAGAAGCCCCAATGTTCCCTCCAGGCACTTTCAGTGTGGGTGCCTTCTCCACGTGGTTCCTGGTTTCACTGCAGCTCTGAAGAGAATGTTAGCAAAGAGGTAATCGGGACAGTGCAAACAGTACTCAAAGACAGGGAGAGCAAGCTCTACATTACTCTCTTGGCACTTTGGATGTGGGACATAGAGCGAGATGTTTGCTGCTTTTACGTTTGGCTGTTGGGAGATTTACAGCACAAAGATATCTAGATGATTTGAAGCAGTTCCGAGAAAGTCTAAGCATAATCCTCACTTTTCCCTCCTGGCACTTTCCATGTGGGAGATATAGCAGGATGTATATTGGTTTTGAGGACAACTCAATGGACAGTGTAGGGAGAAAAGTTCCTGGCTCCTTGAATGCCGTTTCTGGAGACACTGCGATCAATGTGGGAGATATGTCAAGATGTGTGTTGGTTTTGAGGACAGCTTTCTGGAGTGTCTTAGCAAAGAGGTCACACGGATAATCAGAGCAATTCTCAGAGACACTGAGACCAAGCTCCACAATTCCTCCTGGCACTTTCCCTGTAGGAGATACCGCAAGACGTTTCTGTATATTGGGCACAGCGCTCTGCAGGGTGTTAGCAGAGAGTTTCCCGGGACAGTGAAACCCTATATCAGAGACACTGAGAAGAAGCCCCAACGTTCCTTCCAGGCACTTTCAGTGTGGGTGCCTTCTCCACGTGGTTCCTGGTTTCACTGCAGCTCTGAAGAGAATGTTAGCAAAGAGGTAATCGGGACAGTGCAAACAGTACTCAAAGACAGGGAGAGCAAGCTCTCTCTTGGCACTTTGGATGTGGGACATAGAGCGAGATGTTTGCTGCTTTTACATTTGGCTGTTGGGAGATTTACAGCACAAAGATATCTAGTTGATTTGAAGCAGTTCCGAGAAAGTCTAAGCATAATCCTCACTTTTCCCTCCTGGCACTTTCCCTGTAGGAGATACCGCAAGACGTTTCTGTATATTGGGCACAGCGCTCTGCAGGGTGTTAGCAGAGAGTTTCCCGGGACAGTGAAACCCTATATCAGAGACACTGAGAAGAAGCCCCAACGTTCCTTCCAGGCACTTTCAGTGTGGGTGCCTTCTCCACGTGGTTCCTGGTTTCACTGCAGCTCTGAAGAGAATGTTAGCAAAGAGGTAATCGGGACAGTGCAAAGAGGTAATCGGGACTGTGCAAACAGTACTCAAAGACAGGGAGAGCAAGCTCTACATTACTCTCTTGGCACTTTGGATGTGGGACATAGAGCGAGATGTTTGCTGCTTTTACATTTGGCTGTTGGGAGATTTACAGCACAAAGATATCTAGTTGATTTGAAGCAGTTCCGAGAAAGTCTAAGCATAATCCTCACTTTTCCCTCCTGGCACTTTCCCTGTAGGAGATACCGCAAGACGTTTCTGTATATTGGGCACAGCGCTCTGCAGGGTGTTAGCAGAGAGTTTCCCGGGACAGTGAAACCCTATGTCAGAGACAGTGAGAAGAAGCCCCAATGTTCCTTTCAGGCACTTTCAGTGTGGGTGCCTTCTCCACGTGGTTCCTGGTTTCACTGCAGCTCTGAAGAGAATGTTAGCAAAGAGGTAATCGGGACAGTGCAAACAGTACTCAAAGACAGGGAGAGCAAGCTCTACATTACTCTCTTGGCACTTTGGATGTGGGACATAGAGCGAGATGTTTGCTGCTTTTACGTTTGGCTGTTGGGAGATTTACAGCACAAAGATATCTAGTTGATTTGAAGCAGTTCCGAGAAAGTCTAAGCATAATCCTCACTTTTCCCTCCTGGCACTTTCCCTGTAGGGGATACCGCAAGACGTTTCTTTACATTGGGCACAGCGCTCTGCAGGGTGTTAGCAGAGAGTTTCCCGGGACAGTGAAACCCTATATCAGAGACACTGAGAAGAAGCCCCAACGTTCCTTCCAGGCACTTTCAGTGTGGGTGCCTTCTCCACGTGGTTCCTGGTTTCACTGCAGCTCTGAAGAGAATGTTAGCAAAGAGGTAATCGGGACAGTGCAAACAGTACTCAAAGACAGGGAGAGCAAGCTCTCTCTTGGCACTTTGGATGTGGGACATACAGCGAGATGTTGGCTGCTTTTACGTTTGGCTGTTGGGAGATTTACAGCACAAAGATATCTAGTTGATTTGAAGCAGTTCCGAGAAAGTCTAAACATAATCCTCACTTTTCCCTCCTGGCACTTTCCCTGTAGGAGATACCGCAAGACATTTCTGTATATTGGGCACAGCGCTCTGCAGGGTGTTAGCAGAGAGTTTCCCGGGACAGTGAAACCCTATGTCAAAGACACTGAGAAGAAGCCCCAGTGTTCCCTCCAGGCACTTTCAGTGTGGGTGCCTTCTCCACGTGGTTCCTGGTTTCACTGCAGCTCTGAAGAGAATGTTAGCAAAGAGGTAATCGGGACAGTGCAAACAGTACTCAAAGACAGGGAGAGCAAGCTCTACATTACTCTCTTGGCACTTTGGATGTGGGACATAGAGCGAGATGTTTGCTGCTTTTATGTTTGGCTGTTGGGAGATTTACAGCACAAAGATATCTAGTTGATTTGAAGCAGTTCCGAGAAAGTCTAAGCATAATCCTCACTTTTCCCTCCTGGCACTTTCCCTGTAGGGGATACCGCAAGACGTTTCTGTATATTGGGCACAGCGCTCTGCAGGGTGTTAGCAGAGAGTTTCCCGGGACAGTGAAACCCTATGTCAAAGACACTGAGAAGAAGCCCCAATGTTCCCTCCAGGCACTTTCAGTGTGGGTGCCTTCTCCACGTGGTTCCTGGTTTCACTGCAGCTCTGAAGAGAATGTTAGCAAAGAGGTAATCGGGACAGTGCAAACAGTACTCAAAGACAGGGAGAGCAAGCTCTACATTACTCTCTTGGCACTTTGGATGTGGGACATAGAGCGAGATGTTTGCTGCTTTTACGTTTGGCTGTTGGGAGATTTACAGCACAAAGATATCTAGATGATTTGAAGCAGTTCCGAGAAAGTCTAAGCATAATCCTCACTTTTCCCTCCTGGCACTTTCCATGTGGGAGATATAGCAGGATGTATATTGGTTTTGAGGACAACTCAATGGACAGTGTAGGGAGAAAAGTTCCTGGCTCCTTGAATGCCGTTTCTGGAGACACTGCGATCAATGTGGGAGATATGTCAAGATGTGTGTTGGTTTTGAGGACAGCTTTCTGGAGTGTCTTAGCAAAGAGGTCACACGGATAATCAGAGCAATTCTCAGAGACACTGAGACCAAGCTCCACAATTCCTCCTGGCACTTTCCCTGTAGGAGATACCGCAAGACGTTTCTGTATATTGGGCACAGCGCTCTGCAGGGTGTTAGCAGAGAGTTTCCCGGGACAGTGAAACCCTATGTCAAAGACACTGAGAAGAAGCCCCAATGTTCCCTCCAGGCACTTTCAGTGTGGGTGCCTTCTCCACGTGGTTCCTGGTTTCACTGCAGCTCTGAAGAGAATGTTAGCAAAGAGGTAATCGGGACAGTGCAAACAGTACTCAAAGACAGGGAGAGCAAGCTCTCTCTTGGCACTTTGGATGTGGGACATACAGCGAGATGTTTGCTGCTTTTACATTTGGCTGTTGGGAGATTTACAGCACAAAGATATCTAGTTGATTTGAAGCAGTTCCGAGAAAGTCTAAGCATAATCCTCACTTTTCCCTCCTGGCACTTTCCCTGTAGGAGATACCGCAAGACGTTTCTGTATATTGGGCACAGCGCTCTGCAGGGTGTTAGCAGAGAGTTTCCCGGGACAGTGAAACCCTATATCAGAGACACTGAGAAGAAGCCCCAACGTTCCTTCCAGGCACTTTCAGTGTGGGTGCCTTCTCCACGTGGTTCCTGGTTTCACTGCAGCTCTGAAGAGAATGTTAGCAAAGAGGTAATCGGGACAGTGCAAAGAGGTAATCGGGACTGTGCAAACAGTACTCAAAGACAGGGAGAGCAAGCTCTACATTACTCTCTTGGCACTTTGGATGTGGGACATAGAGCGAGATGTTTGCTGCTTTTACATTTGGCTGTTGGGAGATTTACAGCACAAAGATATCTAGTTGATTTGAAGCAGTTCCGAGAAAGTCTAAGCATAATCCTCACTTTTCCCTCCTGGCACTTTCCCTGTAGGAGATACCGCAAGACGTTTCTGTATATTGGGCACAGCGCTCTGCAGGGTGTTAGCAGAGAGTTTCCCGGGACAGTGAAACCCTATGTCAGAGACAGTGAGAAGAAGCCCCAATGTTCCTTCCAGGCACTTTCAGTGTGGGTGCCTTCTCCACGTGGTTCCTGGTTTCACTGCAGCTCTGAAGAGAATGTTAGCAAAGAGGTAATCGGGACAGTGCAAACAGTACTCAAAGACAGGGAGAGCAAGCTCTACATTACTCTCTTGGCACTTTGGATGTGGGACATAGAGCGAGATGTTTGCTGCTTTTACGTTTGGCTGTTGGGAGATTTACAGCACAAAGATATCTAGTTGATTTGAAGCAGTTCCGAGAAAGTCTAAGCATAATCCTCACTTTTCCCTCCTGGCACTTTCCCTGTAGGGGATACCGCAAGACGTTTCTTTACATTGGGCACAGCGCTCTGCAGGGTGTTAGCAGAGAGTTTCCCGGGACAGTGAAACCCTATGTCAGAGACAGTGAGAAGAAGCCCCAATGTTCCCTCCAGGCACTTTCAGTGTGGGTGCCTTCTCCACGTGGTTCCTGGTTTCACTGCAGCTCTGAAGAGAATGTTAGCAAAGAGGTAATCGGGACAGTGCAAACAGTACTCAAAGACAGGGAGAGCAAGTTCTCTCGGCACTTTGGATGTGGGACATACAGCGAGATGTTTGCTGCTTTTACATTTGGCTGTTGGGAGATTTACAGCACAAAGATATCTAGTTGATTTGAAGCAGTTCCGAGAAAGTCTAAGCATAATCCTCACTTTTCCCTCCTGGCACTTTCCCTGTAGGGGATACCGCAAGACGTTTCTTTACATTGGGCACAGCGCTCTGCAGGGTGCTAGCAGAGAGTTTCCCGGGACAGTGAAACCCTATATCGGAGACACTGAGAAGAAGCCCCAATGTTCACTCCAGGCACTTTCAGTGTGGGTGCCTTCTCCACGTGGTTCCTGGTTTCACTGCAGCTCTGAAGAGAATGTTAGCAAAGAGGTAATCGGGACAGTGCAAACAGTACTCAAAGACAGGGAGAGCAAGCTCTACATTACTCTCTTGGCACTTTGGATGTGGGACATACAGCGAGATGTTTGCTGCTTTTACGTTTGGCTGTTGGGAGATTTACAGCACAAAGATATCTAGATGATTTGAAGCAGTTCCGAGAAAGTCTAAGCATAATCCTCACTTTTCCCTCCTGGCACTTTCCATGTGGGAGATATAGCAGGATGTATATTGGTTTTGAGGACAACTCAATGGACAGTGTAGGGAGAAAAGTTCCTGGCTCCTTGAATGCCGTTTCTGGAGACACTGCGATCAATGTGGGAGATATGTCAAGATGTGTGTTGGTTTTGAGGACAGCTTTCTGGAGTGTCTTAGCAAAGAGGTCACACGGATAATCAGAGCAATTCTCAGAGACACTGAGACCAAGCTCCACAATTCCTCCTGGCACTTTCCCTGTAGGAGATACCGCAAGACGTTTCTGTATATTGGGCACAGCGCTCTGCAGGGTGTTAGCAGAGAGTTTCCCGGGACAGTGAAACCCTATATCAGAGACACTGAGAAGAAGCCCCAACGTTCCTTCCAGGCACTTTCAGTGTGGGTGCCTTCTCCACGTGGTTCCTGGTTTCACTGCAGCTCTGAAGAGAATGTTAGCAAAGAGGTAATCGGGACAGTGCAAACAGTACTCAAAGACAGGGAGAGCAAGCTCTCTCTTGGCACTTTGGATGTGGGACATAGAGCGAGATGTTTGCTGCTTTTACATTTGGCTGTTGGGAGATTTACAGCACAAAGATATCTAGTTGATTTGAAGCAGTTCCGAGAAAGTCTAAACATAATCCTCACTTTTCCCTCCTGGCACTTTCCCTGTAGGAGATACCGCAAGACATTTCTGTATATTGGGCACAGCGCTCTGCAGGGTGTTAGCAGAGAGTTTCCCGGGACAGTGAAACCCTATGTCAAAGACACTGAGAAGAAGCCCCAGTGTTCCCTCCAGGCACTTTCAGTGTGGGTGCCTTCTCCACGTGGTTCCTGGTTTCACTGCAGCTCTGAAGAGAATGTTAGCAAAGAGGTAATCGGGACAGTGCAAACAGTACTCAAAGACAGGGAGAGCAAGCTCTACATTACTCTCTTGGCACTTTGGATGTGGGACATAGAGCGAGATGTTTGCTGCTTTTACGTTTGGCTGTTGGGAGATTTACAGCACAAAGATATCTAGTTGATTTGAAGCAGTTCCGAGAAAGTCTAAGCATAATCCTCACTTTTCCCTCCTGGCACTTTCCCTGTAGGGGATACCGCAAGACGTTTCTGTATATTGGGCACAGCGCTCTGCAGGGTGTTAGCAGAGAGTTTCCCGGGACAGTGAAACCCTATGTCAAAGACACTGAGAAGAAGCCCCAATGTTCCCTCCAGGCACTTTCAGTGTGGGTGCCTTCTCCACGTGGTTCCTGGTTTCACTGCAGCTCTGAAGAGAATGTTAGCAAAGAGGTAATCGGGACAGTGCAAACAGTACTCAAAGACAGGGAGAGCAAGCTCTACATTACTCTCTTGGCACTTTGGATGTGGGACATAGAGCGAGATGTTTGCTGCTTTTACGTTTGGCTGTTGGGAGATTTACAGCACAAAGATATCTAGATGATTTGAAGCAGTTCCGAGAAAGTCTAAGCATAATCCTCACTTTTCCCTCCTGGCACTTTCCATGTGGGAGATATAGCAGGATGTATATTGGTTTTGAGGACAACTCAATGGACAGTGTAGGGAGAAAAGTTCCTGGCTCCTTGAATGCCGTTTCTGGAGACACTGCGATCAATGTGGGAGATATGTCAAGATGTGTGTTGGTTTTGAGGACAGCTTTCTGGAGTGTCTTAGCAAAGAGGTCACACGGATAATCAGAGCAATTCTCAGAGACACTGAGACCAAGCTCCACAATTCCTCCTGGCACTTTCCCTGTAGGAGATACCGCAAGACGTTTCTGTATATTGGGCACAGCGCTCTGCAGGGTGTTAGCAGAGAGTTTCCCGGGACAGTGAAACCCTATGTCAAAGACACTGAGAAGAAGCCCCAATGTTCCCTCCAGGCACTTTCAGTGTGGGTGCCTTCTCCACGTGGTTCCTGGTTTCACTGCAGCTCTGAAGAGAATGTTAGCAAAGAGGTAATCGGGACAGTGCAAACAGTACTCAAAGACAGGGAGAGCAAGCTCTACATTACTCTCTTGGCACTTTGGATGTGGGACATAGAGCGAGATGTTTGCTGCTTTTACGTTTGGCTGTTGGGAGATTTACAGCACAAAGATATCTAGATGATTTGAAGCAGTTCCGAGAAAGTCTAAGCATAATCCTCACTTTTCCCTCCTGGCACTTTCCATGTGGGAGATATAGCAGGATGTATATTGGTTTTGAGGACAACTCAATGGACAGTGTAGGGAGAAAAGTTCCTGGCTCCTTGAATGCCGTTTCTGGAGACACTGCGATCAATGTGGGAGATATGTCAAGATGTGTGTTGGTTTTGAGGACAGCTTTCTGGAGTGTCTTAGCAAAGAGGTCACACGGATAATCAGAGCAATTCTCAGAGACACTGAGACCAAGCTCCACAATTCCTCCTGGCACTTTCCCTGTAGGAGATACCGCAAGACGTTTCTGTATATTGGGCACAGCGCTCTGCAGGGTGTTAGCAGAGAGTTTCCCGGGACAGTGAAACCCTATATCAGAGACACTGAGAAGAAGCCCCAACGTTCCTTCCAGGCACTTTCAGTGTGGGTGCCTTCTCCACGTGGTTCCTGGTTTCACTGCAGCTCTGAAGAGAATGTTAGCAAAGAGGTAATCGGGACAGTGCAAACAGTACTCAAAGACAGGGAGAGCAAGCTCTCTCTTGGCACTTTGGATGTGGGACATAGAGCGAGATGTTTGCTGCTTTTACATTTGGCTGTTGGGAGATTTACAGCACAAAGATATCTAGTTGATTTGAAGCAGTTCCGAGAAAGTCTAAGCATAATCCTCACTTTTCCCTCCTGGCACTTTCCCTGTAGGAGATACCGCAAGACGTTTCTGTATATTGGGCACAGCGCTCTGCAGGGTGTTAGCAGAGAGTTTCCCGGGACAGTGAAACCCTATATCAGAGACACTGAGAAGAAGCCCCAACGTTCCTTCCAGGCACTTTCAGTGTGGGTGCCTTCTCCACGTGGTTCCTGGTTTCACTGCAGCTCTGAAGAGAATGTTAGCAAAGAGGTAATCGGGACAGTGCAAACAGTACTCAAAGACAGGGAGAGCAAGCTCTCTCTTGGCACTTTGGATGTGGGACATACAGCGAGATGTTGGCTGCTTTTACGTTTGGCTGTTGGGAGATTTACAGCACAAAGATATCTAGTTGATTTGAAGCAGTTCCGAGAAAGTCTAAACATAATCCTCACTTTTCCCTCCTGGCACTTTCCCTGTAGGAGATACCGCAAGACATTTCTGTATATTGGGCACAGCGCTCTGCAGGGTGTTAGCAGAGAGTTTCCCGGGACAGTGAAACCCTATGTCAAAGACACTGAGAAGAAGCCCCAGTGTTCCCTCCAGGCACTTTCAGTGTGGGTGCCTTCTCCACGTGGTTCCTGGTTTCACTGCAGCTCTGAAGAGAATGTTAGCAAAGAGGTAATCGGGACAGTGCAAACAGTACTCAAAGACAGGGAGAGCAAGCTCTACATTACTCTCTTGGCACTTTGGATGTGGGACATACAGCGAGATGTTTGCTGCTTTTACGTTTGGCTGTTGGGAGATTTACAGCACAAAGATATCTAGTTGATTTGAAGCAGTTCCGAGAAAGTCTAAGCATAATCCTCACTTTTCCCTCCTGGCACTTTCCCTGTAGGGGATACCGCAAGACGTTTCTGTATATTGGGCACAGCGCTCTGCAGGGTGTTAGCAGAGAGTTTCCCGGGACAGTGAAACCCTATGTCAAAGACACTGAGAAGAAGCCCCAATGTTCCCTCCAGGCACTTTCAGTGTGGGTGCCTTCTCCACGTGGTTCCTGGTTTCACTGCAGCTCTGAAGAGAATGTTAGCAAAGAGGTAATCGGGACAGTGCAAACAGTACTCAAAGACAGGGAGAGCAAGCTCTACATTACTCTCTTGGCACTTTGGATGTGGGACATAGAGCGAGATGTTTGCTGCTTTTACGTTTGGCTGTTGGGAGATTTACAGCACAAAGATATCTAGTTGATTTGAAGCAGTTCCGAGAAAGTCTAAGCATAATCCTCACTTTTCCCTCCTGGCACTTTCCCTGTAGGGGATACCGCAAGACGTTTCTGTATATTGGGCACAGCGCTCTGCAGGGTGTTAGCAGAGAGTTTCCCGGGACAGTGGAACCCTATGTCAAAGACACTGAGAAGAAGCCCCAATGTTCCCTCCAGGCACTTTCAGTGTGGGTGCCTTCTCCACGTGGTTCCTGGTTTCACTGCAGCTCTGAAGAGAATGTTAGCAAAGAGGTAATCGGGACAGTGCAAACAGTACTCAAAGACAGGGAGAGCAAGCTCTACATTACTCTCTTGGCACTTTGGATGTGGGACATAGAGCGAGATGTTTGCTGCTTTTACGTTTGGCTGTTGGGAGATTTACAGCACAAAGATATCTAGATGATTTGAAGCAGTTCCGAGAAAGTCTAAGCATAATCCTCACTTTTCCCTCCTGGCACTTTCCATGTGGGAGATATAGCAGGATGTATATTGGTTTTGAGGACAACTCAATGGACAGTGTAGGGAGAAAAGTTCCTGGCTCCTTGAATGCCGTTTCTGGAGACACTGCGATCAATGTGGGAGATATGTCAAGATGTGTGTTGGTTTTGAGGACAGCTTTCTGGAGTGTCTTAGCAAAGAGGTCACACGGATAATCAGAGCAATTCTCAGAGACACTGAGACCAAGCTCCACAATTCCTCCTGGCACTTTCCCTGTAGGAGATACCGCAAGACGTTTCTGTATATTGGGCACAGCGCTCTGCAGGGTGTTAGCAGAGAGTTTCCCGGGACAGTGAAACCCTATATCAGAGACACTGAGAAGAAGCCCCAACGTTCCTTCCAGGCACTTTCAGTGTGGGTGCCTTCTCCACGTGGTTCCTGGTTTCACTGCAGCTCTGAAGAGAATGTTAGCAAAGAGGTAATCGGGACAGTGCAAACAGTACTCAAAGACAGGGAGAGCAAGCTCTCTCTTGGCACTTTGGATGTGGGACATAGAGCGAGATGTTTGCTGCTTTTACATTTGGCTGTTGGGAGATTTACAGCACAAAGATATCTAGTTGATTTGAAGCAGTTCCGAGAAAGTCTAAGCATAATCCTCACTTTTCCCTCCTGGCACTTTCCCTGTAGGAGATACCGCAAGACGTTTCTGTATATTGGGCACAGCGCTCTGCAGGGTGTTAGCAGAGAGTTTCCCGGGACAGTGAAACCCTATATCAGAGACACTGAGAAGAAGCCCCAACGTTCCTTCCAGGCACTTTCAGTGTGGGTGCCTTCTCCACGTGGTTCCTGGTTTCACTGCAGCTCTGAAGAGAATGTTAGCAAAGAGGTAATCGGGACAGTGCAAACAGTACTCAAAGACAGGGAGAGCAAGCTCTCTCTTGGCACTTTGGATGTGGGACATACAGCGAGATGTTGGCTGCTTTTACGTTTGGCTGTTGGGAGATTTACAGCACAAAGATATCTAGTTGATTTGAAGCAGTTCCGAGAAAGTCTAAACATAATCCTCACTTTTCCCTCCTGGCACTTTCCCTGTAGGAGATACCGCAAGACATTTCTGTATATTGGGCACAGCGCTCTGCAGGGTGTTAGCAGAGAGTTTCCCGGGACAGTGAAACCCTATGTCAAAGACACTGAGAAGAAGCCCCAGTGTTCCCTCCAGGCACTTTCAGTGTGGGTGCCTTCTCCACGTGGTTCCTGGTTTCACTGCAGCTCTGAAGAGAATGTTAGCAAAGAGGTAATCGGGACAGTGCAAACAGTACTCAAAGACAGGGAGAGCAAGCTCTACATTACTCTCTTGGCACTTTGGATGTGGGACATACAGCGAGATGTTTGCTGCTTTTACGTTTGGCTGTTGGGAGATTTACAGCACAAAGATATCTAGTTGATTTGAAGCAGTTCCGAGAAAGTCTAAGCATAATCCTCACTTTTCCCTCCTGGCACTTTCCCTGTAGGGGATACCGCAAGACGTTTCTGTATATTGGGCACAGCGCTCTGCAGGGTGTTAGCAGAGAGTTTCCCGGGACAGTGAAACCCTATGTCAAAGACACTGAGAAGAAGCCCCAATGTTCCCTCCAGGCACTTTCAGTGTGGGTGCCTTCTCCACGTGGTTCCTGGTTTCACTGCAGCTCTGAAGAGAATGTTAGCAAAGAGGTAATCGGGACAGTGCAAACAGTACTCAAAGACAGGGAGAGCAAGCTCTACATTACTCTCTTGGCACTTTGGATGTGGGACATAGAGCGAGATGTTTGCTGCTTTTACGTTTGGCTGTTGGGAGATTTACAGCACAAAGATATCTAGTTGATTTGAAGCAGTTCCGAGAAAGTCTAAGCATAATCCTCACTTTTCCCTCCTGGCACTTTCCCTGTAGGGGATACCGCAAGACGTTTCTGTATATTGGGCACAGCGCTCTGCAGGGTGTTAGCAGAGAGTTTCCCGGGACAGTGGAACCCTATGTCAAAGACACTGAGAAGAAGCCCCAATGTTCCCTCCAGGCACTTTCAGTGTGGGTGCCTTCTCCACGTGGTTCCTGGTTTCACTGCAGCTCTGAAGAGAATGTTAGCAAAGAGGTAATCGGGACAGTGCAAACAGTACTCAAAGACAGGGAGAGCAAGCTCTACATTACTCTCTTGGCACTTTGGATGTGGGACATAGAGCGAGATGTTTGCTGCTTTTACGTTTGGCTGTTGGGAGATTTACAGCACAAAGATATCTAGATGATTTGAAGCAGTTCCGAGAAAGTCTAAGCATAATCCTCACTTTTCCCTCCTGGCACTTTCCATGTGGGAGATATAGCAGGATGTATATTGGTTTTGAGGACAACTCAATGGACAGTGTAGGGAGAAAAGTTCCTGGCTCCTTGAATGCCGTTTCTGGAGACACTGCGATCAATGTGGGAGATATGTCAAGATGTGTGTTGGTTTTGAGGACAGCTTTCTGGAGTGTCTTAGCAAAGAGGTCACACGGATAATCAGAGCAATTCTCAGAGACACTGAGACCAAGCTCCACAATTCCTCCTGGCACTTTCCCTGTAGGAGATACCGCAAGACGTTTCTGTATATTGGGCACAGCGCTCTGCAGGGTGTTAGCAGAGAGTTTCCCGGGACAGTGAAACCCTATATCAGAGACACTGAGAAGAAGCCCCAACGTTCCTTCCAGGCACTTTCAGTGTGGGTGCCTTCTCCACGTGGTTCCTGGTTTCACTGCAGCTCTGAAGAGAATGTTAGCAAAGAGGTAATCGGGACAGTGCAAACAGTACTCAAAGACAGGGAGAGCAAGCTCTCTCTTGGCACTTTGGATGTGGGACATAGAGCGAGATGTTTGCTGCTTTTACATTTGGCTGTTGGGAGATTTACAGCACAAAGATATCTAGTTGATTTGAAGCAGTTCCGAGAAAGTCTAAGCATAATCCTCACTTTTCCCTCCTGGCACTTTCCCTGTAGGAGATACCGCAAGACGTTTCTGTATATTGGGCACAGCGCTCTGCAGGGTGTTAGCAGAGAGTTTCCCGGGACAGTGAAACCCTATATCAGAGACACTGAGAAGAAGCCCCAACGTTCCTTCCAGGCACTTTCAGTGTGGGTGCCTTCTCCACGTGGTTCCTGGTTTCACTGCAGCTCTGAAGAGAATGTTAGCAAAGAGGTAATCGGGACAGTGCAAACAGTACTCAAAGACAGGGAGAGCAAGCTCTCTCTTGGCACTTTGGATGTGGGACATACAGCGAGATGTTGGCTGCTTTTACGTTTGGCTGTTGGGAGATTTACAGCACAAAGATATCTAGTTGATTTGAAGCAGTTCCGAGAAAGTCTAAACATAATCCTCACTTTTCCCTCCTGGCACTTTCCCTGTAGGAGATACCGCAAGACATTTCTGTATATTGGGCACAGCGCTCTGCAGGGTGTTAGCAGAGAGTTTCCCGGGACAGTGAAACCCTATGTCAAAGACACTGAGAAGAAGCCCCAGTGTTCCCTCCAGGCACTTTCAGTGTGGGTGCCTTCTCCACGTGGTTCCTGGTTTCACTGCAGCTCTGAAGAGAATGTTAGCAAAGAGGTAATCGGGACAGTGCAAACAGTACTCAAAGACAGGGAGAGCAAGCTCTACATTACTCTCTTGGCACTTTGGATGTGGGACATAGAGCGAGATGTTTGCTGCTTTTACGTTTGGCTGTTGGGAGATTTACAGCACAAAGATATCTAGTTGATTTGAAGCAGTTCCGAGAAAGTCTAAGCATAATCCTCACTTTTCCCTCCTGGCACTTTCCCTGTAGGGGATACCGCAAGACGTTTCTGTATATTGGGCACAGCGCTCTGCAGGGTGTTAGCAGAGTGTTTCCCCGGACAGTGAAACCCTGTATCAGAGACACTGAGAAGAAGCCCCAACGTTCCTTCCAGGCACTTTCAGTGTGGGTGCCTTCTCCACGTGGTTCCTGGTTTCACTGCAGCTCTGAAGAGAATGTTAGCAAAGAGGTAATCGGGACAGTGCAAACAGTACCCAAAGACAGGGAGAGCAAGCTCTACATTACTCTCTTGGCACTTTGGATGTGGGACATACAGCGAGATGTTTGCTGCTTTTACATTTGGCTGTTGGGAGATTTACAGCACAAAGATATCTAGTTGATTTGAAGCAGTTCCGAGAAAGTCTAAACATAATCCTCACTTTTCCCTCCTGGCACTTTCCCTGTAGGAGATACCGCAAGACGTTTCTGTATATTGGGCACAGCGCTCTGCAGGGTGTTAGCAGAGAGTTTCCCGGGACAGTGAAACCCTATGTCAAAGACACTGAGAAGAAGCCCCAATGTTCCTTTCAGGCACTTTCAGTGTGGGTGCCTTCTCCACGTGGTTCCTGGTTTCACTGCAGCTCTGAAGAGAATGTTAGCAAATAGGTAATCGGGACAGTGCAAACAGTACTCAAAGACAGGGAGAGCAAGCTCTACATTACTCTCTTGGCACTTTGGATGTGGGACATAGAGCGAGATGTTTGCTGCTTTTACATTTGGCTGTTGGGAGATTTACAGCACAAAGATATCTAGTTGATTTGAAGCAGTTCCGAGAAAGTCTAAACATAATCCTCACTTTTCCCTCCTGGCACTTTCCCTGTAGGAGATACCGCAAGACGTTTCTGTATATTGGGCACAGCGCTCTGCAGGGTGTTAGCAGAGAGTTTCCCGGGACAGTGAAACCCTATGTCAAAGACACTGAGAAGAAGCCCCAGTGTTCCCTCCAGGCACTTTCAGTGTGGGTGCCTTCTCCACGTGGTTCCTGGTTTCACTGCAGCTCTGAAGAGAATGTTAGCAAAGAGGTAATCGGGACAGTGCAAAGAGGTAATCGGGACTGTGCAAACAGTACTCAAAGACAGGGAGAGCAAGCTCTACATTACTCTCTTGGCACTTTGGATGTGGGACATAGAGCGAGATGTTTGCTGCTTTTACATTTGGCTGTTGGGAGATTTACAGCACAAAGATATCTAGTTGATTTGAAGCAGTTCCGAGAAAGTCTAAGCATAATCCTCACTTTTCCCTCCTGGCACTTTCCCTGTAGGAGATACCGCAAGACGTTTCTGTATATTGGGCACAGCGCTCTGCAGGGTGTTAGCAGAGAGTTTCCCGGGACAGTGAAACCCTATGTCAGAGACAGTGAGAAGAAGCCCCAATGTTCCTTTCAGGCACTTTCAGTGTGGGTGCCTTCTCCACGTGGTTCCTGGTTTCACTGCAGCTCTGAAGAGAATGTTAGCAAAGAGGTAATCGGGACAGTGCAAACAGTACTCAAAGACAGGGAGAGCAAGCTCTACATTACTCTCTTGGCACTTTGGATGTGGGACATAGAGCGAGATGTTTGCTGCTTTTACGTTTGGCTGTTGGGAGATTTACAGCACAAAGATATCTAGTTGATTTGAAGCAGTTCCGAGAAAGTCTAAGCATAATCCTCACTTTTCCCTCCTGGCACTTTCCCTGTAGGGGATACCGCAAGACGTTTCTGTATATTGGGCACAGCGCTCTGCAGGGTGTTAGCAGAGACTTTCCCGGGACAGTGAAACCCTATGTCAGAGACAGTGAGAAGAAGCCCCAATGTTCCCTCCAGGCACTTTCAGTGTGGGTGCCTTCTCCACGTGGTTCCTGGTTTCACTGCAGCTCTGAAGAGAATGTTAGCAAAGAGGTAATCGGGACAGTGCAAACAGTACTCAAAGACAGGGAGAGCAAGCTCTACATTACTCTCTTGGCACTTTGGATGTGGGACATAGAGCGAGATGTTTGCTGCTTTTACATTTGGCTGTTGGGAGATTTACAGCACAAAGATATCTAGTTGATTTGAAGCAGTTCCGAGAAAGTCTAAGCATAATCCTCACTTTTCCCTCCAGGCACTTTCCCTGTAGGAGATACCGCAAGACGTTTCTGTATATTGGGCACAGCGCTCTGCAGGGTGTTAGCAGAGAGTTTCCCGGGACAGTGAAACCCTATGTCAGAGACAGTGAGAAGAAGCCCCAATGTTCCCTCCAGGCACTTTCAGTGTGGGTGCCTTCTCCATGTGGTTCCTGGTTTCACTGCAGCTCTGAAGAGAATGTTAGCAAAGAGGTAATCGGGACAGTGCAAACAGTACTCAAAGACAGGGAGAGCAAGTTCTCTCGGCACTTTGGATGTGGGACATACAGCGAGATGTTTGCTGCTTTTACATTTGGCTGTTGGGAGATTTACAGCACAAAGATATCTAGTTGATTTGAAGCAGTTCCGAGAAAGTCTAAGCATAATCCTCACTTTTCCCTCCTGGCACTTTCCCTGTAGGGGATACCGCAAGACGTTTCTTTACATTGGGCACAGCGCTCTGCAGGGTGCTAGCAGAGAGTTTCCCGGGACAGTGAAACCCTATATCGGAGACACTGAGAAGAAGCCCCAATGTTCCCTCCAGGCACTTTCAGTGTGGGTGCCTTCTCCACGTGGTTCCTGGTTTCACTGCAGCTCTGAAGAGAATGTTAGCAAAGAGGTAATCGGGACAGTGCAAACAGTACTCAAAGACAGGGAGAGCAAGCTCTACATTACTCTCTTGGCACTTTGGATGTGGGACATAGAGCGAGATGTTTGCTGCTTTTACGTTTGGCTGTTGGGAGATTTACAGCACAAAGATATCTAGTTGATTTGAAGCAGTTCCGAGAAAGTCTAAGCATAATCCTCACTTTTCCCTCCTGGCACTTTCCCTGTAGGAGATACCGCAAGACGTTTCTGTATATTGGGCACAGCGCTCTGCAGGGTGTTAGCAGAGAGTTTCCCGGGACAGTGAAACCCTATGTCAGAGACAGTGAGAAGAAGCCCCAATGTTCCCTCCAGGCACTTTCAGTGTGGGTGCCTTCTCCACGTGGTTCCTGGTTTCACTGCAGCTCTGAAGAGAATGTTAGCAAAGAGGTAATCGGGACAGTGCAAACAGTACTCAAAGACAGGGAGAGCAAGTTCTCTCGGCACTTTGGATGTGGGACATACAGCGAGATGTTTGCTGCTTTTACATTTGGCTGTTGGGAGATTTACAGCACAAAGATATCTAGTTGATTTGAAGCAGTTCCGAGAAAGTCTAAGCATAATCCTCACTTTTCCCTCCTGGCACTTTCCCTGTACGGGATACCGCAAGACGTTTCTGTACATTGGGCACAGCGCTCTTCAGGGTGTTAGCAGAGAGTTTCCCGGGACAGTGAAACCCTATATCGGAGACACTGAGAAGAAGCCCCAATGTTCCCTCCAGGCACTTTCAGTGTGGGTGCCTTCTCCACGTGGTTCCTGGTTTCACTGCAGCTCTGAAGAGAATGTTAGCAAAGAGGTAATCGGGACAGTGCAAACAGTACTCAAAGACAGGGAGAGCAAGCTCTACATTACTCTCTTGGCACTTTGGATGTGGGACATACAGCGAGATGTTTGCTGCTTTTACGTTTGGCTGTTGGGAGATTTACAGCACAAAGATATCTAGTTGATTTGAAGCAGTTCCGAGAAAGTCTAAGCATAATCCTCACTTTTCCCTCCTGGCACTTTCCATGTGGGAGATATAGCAGGATGTATATTGGTTTTGAGGACAACTCAATGGACAGTGTAGGGAGAAAAGTTCCTGGCTCCTTGAATGCCGTTTCTGGAGACACTGCGATCAATGTGGGAGATATGTCAAGATGTGTGTTGGTTTTGAGGACAGCTTTCTGGAGTGTCTTAGCAAAGAGGTCACACGGATAATCAGAGCAATTCTCAGAGACACTGAGACCAAGCTCCACAATTCCTCCTGGCACTTTCCCTGTAGGAGATACCGCAAGACGTTTCTGTATATTGGGCACAGCGCTCTGCAGGGTGTTAGCAGAGAGTTTCCCGGGACAGTGAAACCCTATATCAGAGACACTGAGAAGAAGCCCCAACGTTCCTTCCAGGCACTTTCAGTGTGGGTGCCTTCTCCACGTGGTTCCTGGTTTCACTGCAGCTCTGAAGAGAATGTTAGCAAAGAGGTAATCGGGACAGTGCAAACAGTACTCAAAGACAGGGAGAGCAAGCTCTCTCTTGGCACTTTGGATGTGGGACATAGAGCGAGATGTTTGCTGCTTTTACATTTGGCTGTTGGGAGATTTACAGCACAAAGATATCTAGTTGATTTGAAGCAGTTCCGAGAAAGTCTAAACATAATCCTCACTTTTCCCTCCTGGCACTTTCCCTGTAGGAGATACCGCAAGACGTTTCTGTATATTGGGCACAGCGCTCTGCAGGGTGTTAGCAGAGAGTTTCCCGGGACAGTGAAACCCTATATCAGAGACACTGAGAAGAAGCCCCAACGTTCCTTCCAGGCACTTTCAGTGTGGGTGCCTTCTCCACGTGGTTCCTGGTTTCACTGCAGCTCTGAAGAGAATGTTAGCAAAGAGGTAATCGGGACAGTGCAAACAGTACTCAAAGACAGGGAGAGCAAGCTCTACATTACTCTCTTGGCACTTTGGATGTGGGACATAGAGCGAGATGTTTGCTGCTTTTACGTTTGGCTGTTGGGAGATTTACAGCACAAAGATATCTAGATGATTTGAAGCAGTTCCGAGAAAGTCTAAGCATAATCCTCACTTTTCCCTCCTGGCACTTTCCATGTGGGAGATATAGCAGGATGTATATTGGTTTTGAGGACAACTCAATGGACAGTGTAGGGAGAAAAGTTCCTGGCTCCTTGAATGCCGTTTCTGGAGACACTGCGATCAATGTGGGAGATATGTCAAGATGTGTGTTGGTTTTGAGGACAGCTTTCTGGAGTGTCTTAGCAAAGAGGACACACGGATAATCAGAGCAATTCTCAGAGACACTGAGACCAAGCTCCACAATTCCTCCTGGCACTTTCCCTGTAGGAGATACCGCAAGACGTTTCTGTATATTGGGCACAGCGCTCTGCAGGGTGTTAGCAGAGAGTTTCCCGGGACAGTGAAACCCTATGTCAAAGACACTGAGAAGAAGCCCCAATGTTCCCTCCAGGCACTTTCAGTGTGGGTGCCTTCTCCACGTGGTTCCTGGTTTCACTGCAGCTCTGAAGAGAATGTTAGCAAAGAGGTAATCGGGACAGTGCAAACAGTACTCAAAGACAGGGAGAGCAAGCTCTACATTACTCTCTTGGCACTTTGGATGTGGGACATAGAGCGAGATGTTTGCTGCTTTTACATTTGGCTGTTGGGAGATTTACAGCACAAAGATATCTAGTTGATTTGAAGCAGTTCCGAGAAAGTCTAAGCATAATCCTCACTTTTCCCTCCTGGCACTTTCCCTGTAGGAGATACCGCAAGACGTTTCTGTATATTGGGCACAGCGCTCTGCAGGGTGTTAGCAGAGAGTTTCCCGGGACAGTGAAACCCTATGTCAGAGACAGTGAGAAGAAGCCCCAATGTTCCCTCCAGGCACTTTCAGTGTGGGTGCCTTCTCCACGTGGTTCCTGGTTTCACTGCAGCTCTGAAGAGAATGTTAGCAAAGAGGTAATCGGGACAGTGCAAACAGTACTCAAAGACAGGGAGAGCAAGTTCTCTCGGCACTTTGGATGTGGGACATACAGCGAGACGTTTGCTGCTTTTACATTTGGCTGTTGGGAGATTTACAGCACAAAGATATCTAGTTGATTTGAAGCAGTTCCGAGAAAGTCTAAGCATAATCCTCACTTTTCCCTCCTGGCACTTTCCCTGTACGGGATACCGCAAGACGTTTCTGTACATTGGGCACAGCGCTCTGCAGGGTGTTAGCAGAGAGTTTCCCGGGAAGTGAAACCCTATGTCAGAGACACTGAGAAGAAGCCCCAACGTTCCTTCCAGGCACTTTCAGTGTGGGTGCCTTCTCCACGTGGTTCCTGGTTTCACTGCAGCTCTGAAGAGAATGTTAGCAAAGAGGTAATCGGGACAGTGCAAACAGTACTCAAAGACAGGGAGAGCAAGCTCTCTCTTGGCACTTTGGATGTGGGACATAGAGCGAGATGTTTGCTGCTTTTACATTTGGCTGTTGGGAGATTTACAGCACAAAGATATCTAGTTGATTTGAAGCAGTTCCGAGAAAGTCTAAGCATAATCCTCACTTTTCCCTCCTGGCACTTTCCCTGTAGGGGATACCGCAAGACGTTTCTGTATATTGGGCACAGCGCTCTGCAGGGTGTTAGCAGAGAGTTTCCCGGGACAGTGAAACCCTATGTCAGAGACACTGAGAAGAAGCCCCAATGTTCCCTCCAGGCACTTTCAGTGTGGGTGCCTCCTCCACGTGGTTCCTGGTTTCACTGCAGCTCTGAAGAGAATGCTAGCAAAGAGGTAATCGGGACAGTGCAAACAGTACTCAAAGACAGGGAGAGCAAGTTCTCTCGGCACTTTGGATGTGGGACATAGAGCGAGATGTTTGCTGCTTTTACATTTGGCTGTTGGGAGATTTACAGCACAAAGATATCTAGTTGATTTGAAGCAGTTCCGAGAAAGTCTAAGCATAATCCTCACTTTTCCCTCCTGGCACTTTCCCTGTAGGGGATACCGCAAGACGTTTCTGTATATTAGGCACAGCGCTCTGCAGGGTGTTAGCAGAGAGTTTCCCGGGACAGTGAAACCCTATGTCAGAGACACTGAGAAGAAGCCCCAATGTTCCCTCCAGGCACTTTCAGTGTGGGTGCCTTCTCCACGTGGTTCCTGGTTTCACTGCAGCTCTGAAGAGAATGTTAGCAAAGAGGTAATCGGGACAGTGCAAACAGTACTCAAAGACAGGGAGAGCAAGCTCTACATTACTCTCTTGGCACTTTGGATGTGGGACATACAGCGAGATGTTTGCTGCTTTTACATTTGGCTGTTGGGAGATTTACAGCACAAAGATATCTAGTTGATTTGAAGCAGTTCCGAGAAAGTCTAAGCATAATCCTCACTTTTCCCTCCTGGCACTTTCCCTGTAGGGGATACCGCAAGACGTTTCTGTATATTGGGCACAGCGCTCTGCAGGGTGTTAGCAGAGAGTTTCCCGGGACAGTGAAACTCTATGTCAGAGACACTGAGAAGAAGCCCCAATGTTCCCTCCAGGCACTTTCAGTGTGGGTGCCTTCTCCACGTGGTTCCTGGTTTCACTGCAGCTCTGAAGAGAATGTTAGCAAAGAGGTAATCGGGACAGTGCAAACAGTACTCAAAGACAGGGAGAGCAAGCTCTACATTACTCTCTTGGCACTTTGGATGTGGGACATAGAGCGAGATGTTTGCTGCTTTTACATTTGGCTGTTGGGAGATTTACAGCACAAAGATATCTAGTTGATTTGAAGCAGTTCCGAGAAAGTCTAAGCATAATCCTCACTTTTCCCTCCTGGCACTTTCCCTGTAGGAGATACCGCAAGACGTTTCTGTATATTGGGCACAGCGCTCTGCAGGGTGTTAGCAGAGAGTTTCCCGGGACAGTGAAACCCTATGTCAGAGACACTGAGAAGAAGCCCCAATGTTCCCTCCAGGCACTTTCAGTGTGGGTGCCTTCTCCACGTGGTTCCTGGTTTCACTGCAGCTCTGAAGAGAATGTTAGCAAAGAGGTAATCGGGACAGTGCAAACAGTACTCAAAGACAGGGAGAGCAAGCTCTACATTACTCTCTTGGCACTTTGGATGTGGGACATACAGCGAGATGTTTGCTGCTTTTACATTTGGCTGTTGGGAGATTTACAGCACAAAGATATCTAGTTGATTTGAAGCAGTTCCGAGAAAGTCTAAACATAATCCTCACTTTTCCCTCCTGGCACTTTCCCTGTAGGAGATACCGCAAGACGTTTCTGTATATTGGGCACAGCGCTCTGCAGGGTGTTAGCAGAGAGTTTCCCGGGACAGTGAAACCCTATGTCAAAGACACTGAGAAGAAGCCCCAATGTTCCCTCCAGGCACTTTCAGTGTGGGTGCCTTCTCCACGTGGTTCCTGGTTTCACTGCAGCTCTGAAGAGAATGTTAGCAAAGAGGTAATCGGGACAGTGCAAACAGTACTCAAAGACAGGGAGAGCAAGCTCTACATTACTCTCTTGGCACTTTGGATGTGGGACATAGAGCGAGATGTTTGCTGCTTTTACATTTGGCTGTTGGGAGATTTACAGCACAAAGATATCTAGTTGATTTGAAGCAGTTCCGAGAAAGTCTAAGCATAATCCTCACTTTTCCCTCCTGGCACTTTCCCTGTAGGAGATACCGCAAGACGTTTCTGTATATTGGGCACAGCGCTCTGCAGGGTGTTAGCAGAGAGTTTCCCGGGACAGTGAAACCCTATGTCAGAGACACTGAGAAGAAGCCCCAATGTTCCCTCCAGGCACTTTCAGTGTGGGTGCCTTCTCCACGTGGTTCCTGGTTTCACTGCAGCTCTGAAGAGAATGTTAGCAAAGAGGTAATCGGGACAGTGCAAACAGTACTCAAAGACAGGGAGAGCAAGCTCTACATTACTCTCTTGGCACTTTGGATGTGGGACATAGAGCGAGATGTTTGCTGCTTTTACATTTGGCTGTTGGGAGATTTACAGCACAAAGATATCTAGTTGATTTGAAGCAGTTCCGAGAAAGTCTAAGCATAATCCTCACTTTTCCCTCCTGGCACTTTCCCTGTAGGAGATACCGCAAGACGTTTCTGTATATTGGGCACAGCGCTCTGCAGGGTGTTAGCAGAGAGTTTCCCGGGACAGTGAAACCCTATGTCAGAGACAGTGAGAAGAAGCCCCAATGTTCCCTCCAGGCACTTTCAGTGTGGGTGCCTTCTCCACGTGGTTCCTGGTTTCACTGCAGCTCTGAAGAGAATGTTAGCAAAGAGGTAATCGGGACAGTGCAAACAGTACTTAAAGACAGGGAGAGCAAGTTCTCTCGGCACTTTGGATGTGGGACATAGAGCGAGATGTTTGCTGCTTTTACATTTGGCTGTTGGGAGATTTACAGCACAAAGATATCTAGTTGATTTGAAGCAGTTCCGAGAAAGTCTAAGCATAATCCTCACTTTTCCCTCCTGGCACTTTCCCTGTACGGGATACCGCAAGACGTTTCTGTACATTGGGCACAGCGCTCTGCAGGGTGTTAGCAGAGAGTTTCCCGGGAAGTGAAACCCTATGTCAGAGACAGTGAGAAGAAGCCCCAATGTTCCCTCCAGGCACTTTCAGTGTGGGTGCCTTCTCCACGTGGTTCCTGGTTTCACTGCAGCTCTGAAGAGAATGTTAGCAAAGAGGTAATCGGGACAGTGCAAACAGTACTCAAAGACAGGGAGAGCAAGCTCTCTCTTGGCACTTTGGATGTGGGACATACAGCGAGATGTTTGCTGCTTTTACATTTGGCTGTTGGGAGATTTACAGCACAAAGATATCTAGTTGATTTGAAGCAGTTCCGAGAAAGTCTAAGCATAATCCTCACTTTTCCCTCCTGGCACTTTCCCTGTACGGGATACCGCAAGACGTTTCTGTATATTGGGCACAGCGCTCTGCAGGGTGTTAGCAGAGAGTTTCCCGGGACAGTGAAACCCTATGTCAGAGACACTGAGAAGAAGCCCCAATGTTCCCTCCAGGCACTTTCAGTGTGGGTGCCTTCTCCACGTGGTTCCTGGTTTCACTGCAGCTCTGAAGAGAATGTTAGCAAAGAGGTAATCGGGACAGTGCAAACAGTACTCAAAGACAGGGAGAGCAAGCTCTACATTACTCTCTTGGCACTTTGGATGTGGGACATACAGCGAGATGTTTGCTGCTTTTACATTTGGCTGTTGGGAGATTTACAGCACAAAGATATCTAGTTGATTTGAAGCAGTTCCGAGAAAGTCTAAGCATAATCCTCACTTTTCCCTCCTGGCACTTTCCCTGTAGGAGATACCGCAAGACGTTTCTGTATATTGGGCACAGCGCTCTGCAGGGTGTTAGCAGAGAGTTTCCCGGGACAGTGAAACCCTATGTCAGAGACACTGAGAAGAAGCCCCAATGTTCCCTCCAGGCACTTTCAGTGTGGGTGCCTTCTCCACGTGGTTCCTGGTTTCACTGCAGCTCTGAAGAGAATGTTAGCAAAGAGGTAATCGGGACAGTGCAAACAGTACTCAAAGACAGGGGAGCAAGTTCTCTCGGCACTTTGGATGTGGGACATAGAGCGAGATGTTTGCTGCTTTTACATTTGGCTGTTGGGAGATTTACAGCACAAAGATATCTAGTTGATTTGAAGCAGTTCCGAGAAAGTCTAAGCATAATCCTCACTTTTCCCTCCTGGCACTTTCCCTGTACGGGATACCGCAAGACGTTTCTGTACATTGGGCACAGCGCTCTGCAGGGTGTTAGCAGAGAGTTTCCTGGGACAGTGAAACCCTATATCAGAGACACTGAGAAGAAGCCCCAGTGTTCCCTCCAGGCACTTTCAGTGTGGGTGCCTTCTCCACGTGGTTCCTGGTTTCACTGCAGCTCTGAAGAGAATGTTAGCAAAGAGGTAATCGGGACAGTGCAAACAGTACTCAAAGACAGGGAGAGCAAGCTCTCTCTTGGCACTTTGGATGTGGGACATAGAGCGAGATGTTTGCTGCTTTTACGTTTGGCTGTTGGGAGATTTACAGCACAAAGATATCTAGTTGATTTGAAGCAGTTCCGAGAAAGTCTAAGCATAATCCTCACTTTTCCCTCCTGGCACTTTCCCTGTAGGGGATACCGCAAGACGTTTCTGTATATTGGGCACAGCGCTCTGCAGGGTGTTAGCAGAGAGTTTCCCAGGACAGTGAAACCCTATGTCAGAGACAGTGAGAAGAAGCCCCAATGTTCCCTCCAGGCACTTTCAGTGTGGGTGCCTTCTCCACGTGGTTCCTGGTTTCACTGCAGCTCTGAAGAGAATGTTAGCAAAGAGGTAATCGGGACAGTGCAAACAGTACTCAAAGACAGGGAGAGCAAGCTCTACATTACTCTCTTGGCACTTTGGATGTGGGACATAGAGCGAGATGTTTGCTGCTTTTACATTTGGCTGTTGGGAGATTTACAGCACAAAGATATCTAGTTGATTTGAAGCAGTTCCGAGAAAGTCTAAGCATAATCCTCACTTTTCCCTCCTGGCACTTTCCCTGTACGGGATACCGCAAGACGTTTCTGTACATTGGGCACAGCGCTCTGCAGGGTGTTAGCAGAGAGTTTCCTGGGACAGTGAAACCCTATATCAGAGACACTGAGAAGAAGCCCCAGTGTTCCCTCCAGGCACTTTCAGTGCGGGTGCCTTCTCCACGTGGTTCCTGGTTTCACTGCAGCTCTGAAGAGAATGTTAGCAAAGAGGTAATCGGGACAGTGCAAACAGTACTCAAAGACAGGGAGAGCAAGCTCTCTCTTGGCACTTTGGATGTGGGACATAGAGCGAGATGTTTGCTGCTTTTACATTTGGCTGTTGGGAGATTTACAGCACAAAGATATCTAGTTGATTTGAAGCAGTTCCGAGAAAGTCTAAGCATAATCCTCACTTTTCCCTCCTGGCACTTTCCCTGTAGGGGATACCGCAAGACGTTTCTGTATATTGGGCACAGCGCTCTGCAGGGTGTTAGCAGAGAGTTTCCCGGGACAGTGAAACCCTATGTCAGAGACAGTGAGAAGAAGCCCCAATGTTCCCTCCAGGCACTTTCAGTGTGGGTGCCTTCTCCACGTGGTTCCTGGTTTCACTGCAGCTCTGAAGAGAATGTTAGCAAAGAGGTAATCGGGACAGTGCAAACAGTACTCAAAGACAGGGAGAGCAAGCTCTACATTACTCTCTTGGCACTTTGGATGTGGGACATACAGCGAGATCTTTGCTGCTTTTACATTTGGCTGTTGGGAGATTTACAGCACAAAGATATCTAGTTGATTTGAAGCAGTTCCGAGAAAGTCTAAGCAAAATCCTCACTTTTCCCTCCTGGCACTTTCCCTGTAGGAGATACCGCAAGACGTTTCTGTATATTGGGCACAGCGCTCTGCAGGGTGTTAGCAGAGAGTTTCCCGGGACAGTGAAACCCTATATCAGAGACACTGAGAAGAAGCCCCAACGTTCCTTCCAGGCACTTTCAGTGTGGGTGCCTTCTCCACGTGGTTCCTGGTTTCACTGCAGCTCTGAAGAGAATGTTAGCAAAGAGGTAATCGGGACAGTGCAAACAGTACTCAAAGACAGGGAGAGCAAGCTCTACATTACTCTCTTGGCACTTTGGATGTGGGACATACAGCGAGATGTTTGCTGCTTTTACATTTGGCTGTTGGGAGATTTACAGCACAAAGATATCTAGTTGATTTGAAGCAGTTCCGAGAAAGTCTAAGCATAATCCTCACTTTTCCCTCCTGGCACTTTCCCTGTAGGAGATACCGCAAGACGTTTCTGTATATTGGGCACAGCACTCTGCAGGGTGTTAGCAGAGAGTTTCCCGGGACAGTGAAACCCTATGTCAGAGACACTGAGAAGAAGCCCCAATGTTTACTCCAGGCACTTTCAGTGTGGGTGCCTTCTCCACGTGGTTCCTGGTTTCACTGCAGCTCTGAAGAGAATGTTAGCAAAGAGGTAATCGGGACAGTGCAAACAGTACTCAAAGACAGGGAGAGCAAGTTCTCTCGGCACTTTGGATGTGGGACATACAGCGAGATGTTTGCTGCTTTTACATTTGGCTGTTGGGAGATTTACAGCACAAAGATATCTAGTTGATTTGAAGCAGTTCCGAGAAAGTCTAAGCATAATCCTCACTTTTCCCTCCTGGCACTTTCCCTGTACCGGATACCGCAAGACGTTTCTGTACATTGGGCACAGCGCTCTGCAGGGTGTTAGCAGAGAGTTTCCCGGGAAGTGAAACCCTATATCGGAGACACTGAGAAGAAGCCCCAATGTTCCCTCCAGGCACTTTCAGTGTGGGTGCCTTCTCCACGTGGTTCCTGGTTTCACTGCAGCTCTTGAAGAGAATGTTAGCAAAGAGGTAATCGGGACAGTGCAAACAGTACTCAAAGACAGGGAGAGCAAGTTCTCTCGGCACTTTGGATGTGGGACATAGAGCGAGATGTTTGCTGCTTTTACATTTGGCTGTTGGGAGATTTACAGCACAAAGATATCTAGTTGATTTGAAGCAGTTCCGAGAAAGTCTAAGCATAATCCTCACTTTTCCCTCCTGGCACTTTCCCTGTACGGGATACCGCAAGACGTTTCTGTACATTGGGCACAGCGCTCTGCAGGGTGTTAGCAGAGAGTTTCCCGGGAAGTGAAACCCTATATCGGAGACACTGAGAAGAAGCCCCAATGTTCCCTCCAGGCACTTTCAGTGTGGGTGCCTTCTCCACGTGGTTCCTGGTTTCACTGCAGCTCTTAAGAGAATGTTAGCAAAGAGGTAATCGGGACAGTGCAAACAGTACTCAAAGACAGGGAGAGCAAGCTCTCTCTTGGCACTTTGGATGTGGGACATACAGCGAGATGTTTGCTGCTTTTACATTTGGCTGTTGGGAGATTTACAGCACAAAGATATCTAGTTGATTTGAAGCAGTTCCGAGAAAGTCTAAGCATAATCCTCACTTTTCCCTCCTGGCACTTTCCCTGTAGGAGATACCGCAAGACGTTTCTGTATATTGGGCACAGCGCTCTGCAGGGTGTTAGCAGAGAGTTTCCCGGGACAGTGAAACCCTATGTCAGAGACAGTGAGAAGAAGCCCCAATGTTCCCTCCAGGCACTTTCAGTGTGGGTGCCTTCTCCACGTGGTTCCTGGTTTCACTGCAGCTCTGAAGAGAATGTTAGCAAAGAGGTAATCGGGACAGTGCAAACAGTGCTCAAAGACAGGGAGAGCAAGCTCTACATTACTCTCTTGGCACTTTGGATGTGGGACATACAGCGAGATGTTTGCTGCTTTTACATTTGGCTGTTGGGAGATTTACAGCACAAAGATATCTAGTTGATTTGAAGCAGTTCCGAGAAAGTCTAAGCAAAATCCTCACTTTTCCCTCCTGGCACTTTCCCTGTAGGAGATACCGCAAGACGTTTCTGTATATTGGGCACAGCGCTCTGCAGGGTGTTAGCAGAGACTTTCCCGGGACAGTGAAACCCTATGTCAGAGACACTGAGAAGAAGCCCCAATGTTCCCTCCAGGCACTTTCAGTGTGGGTGCCTTCTCCACGTGGTTCCTGGTTTCACTGCAGCTCTGAAGAGAATGTTAGCAAAGAGGTAATCGGGACAGTGCAAACAGTACTCAAAGACAGGGAGAGCAAGCTCTCTCTTGGCACTTTGGATGTGGGACATAGAGCGAGATGTTTGCTGCTTTTACATTTGGCTGTTGGGAGATTTACAGCACAAAGATATCTAGTTGATTTGAAGCAGTTCCGAGAAAGTCTAAGCATAATCCTCACTTTTCCCTCCTGGCACTTTCCCTGTAGGGGATACCGCAAGACGTTTCTGTATATTGGGCACAGCGCTCTGCAGGGTGTTAGCAGAGAGTTTCCCGGGACAGTGAAACCCTATGTCAGAGACACTGAGAAGAAGCCCCAATGTTCCCTCCAGGCACTTTCAGTGTGGGTGCCTTCTCCACGTGGTTCCTGGTTTCACTGCAGCTCTGAAGAGAATGTTAGCAAAGAGGTAATCGGGACAGTGCAAACAGTACTCAAAGACAGGGAGAGCAAGCTCTACATTACTCTCTTGGCATTTTGGATGTGGGACATAGAGCGAGATGTTTGCTGCTTTTACATTTGGCTGTTGGGAGATTTACAGCACAAAGATATCTAGTTGATTTGAAGCAGTTCCGAGAAAGTCTAAGCATAATCCTCACTTTTCCCTCCTGGCACTTTCCCTGTAGGGGATACCGCAAGACGTTTCTGTACATTGGGCACAGCGCTCTGCAGGGTGTTAGCAGAGAGTTTCCCGGGAAGTGAAACCCTATATCGGAGACACTGAGAAGAAGCCCCAATGTTCCCTCCAGGCACTTTCAGTGTGGGTGCCTTCTCCACGTGGTTCCTGGTTTCACTGCAGCTCTTAAGAGAATGTTAGCAAAGAGGTAATCGGGACAGTGCAAACAGTACTCAAAGACAGGGAGAGCAAGTTCTCTCGGCACTTTGGATGTGGGACATAGAGCGAGATGTTTGCTGCTTTTACATTTGGCTGTTGGGAGATTTACAGCACAAAGATATCTAGTTGATTTGAAGCAGTTCCGAGAAAGTCTAAGCATAATCCTCACTTTTCCCTCCTGGCACTTTCCCTGTACGGGATACCGCAAGACGTTTCTGTATATTGGGCACAGCGCTCTGCAGGGTGTTAGCAGAGAGTTTCCCGGGACAGTGAAACCCTATGTCAGAGACAGTGAGAAGAAGCCCCAATGTTCCCTCCAGGCACTTTCAGTGTGGGTGCCTTCTCCACGTGGTTCCTGGTTTCACTGCAGCTCTGAAGAGAATGTTAGCAAAGAGGTAATCGGGACAGTGCAAACAGTACTCAAAGACAGGGAGAGCAAGCTCTCTCTTGGCACTTTGGATGTGGGACATACAGCGAGATGTTTGCTGCTTTTACATTTGGCTGTTGGGAGATTTACAGCACAAAGATATCTAGTTGATTTGAAGCAGTTCCGAGAAAGTCTAAGCATAATCCTCACTTTTCCCTCCTGGCACTTTCCCTGTAGGAGATACCGCAAGACGTTTCTGTATATTGGGCACAGCGCTCTGCAGGGTGTTAGCAGAGAGTTTCCCGGGACAGTGAAACCCTATGTCAGAGACAGTGAGAAGAAGCCCCAATGTTCCCTCCAGGCACTTTCAGTGTGGGTGCCTTCTCCACGTGGTTCCTGGTTTCACTGCAGCTCTGAAGAGAATGTTAGCAAAGAGGTAATCGGGACAGTGCAAACAGTACTCAAAGACAGGGAGAGCAAGCTCTACATTACTCTCTTGGCACTTTGGATGTGGGACATACAGCGAGATGTTTGCTGCTTTTACATTTGGCTGTTGGGAGATTTACAGCACAAAGATATCTAGTTGATTTGAAGCAGTTCCGAGAAAGTCTAAACATAATCCTCACTTTTCCCTCCTGGCACTTTCCCTGTAGGAGATACCGCAAGACGTTTCTGTATATTGGGCACAGCGCTCTGCAGGGTGTTAGCAGAGAGTTTCCCGGGACAGTGAAACCCTATGTCAGAGACACTGAGAAGAAGCCCCAATGTTCCCTCCAGGCACTTTCAGTGTGGGTGCCTTCTCCACGTGGTTCCTGGTTTCACTGCAGCTCTGAAGAGAATGTTAGCAAAGAGGTAATCGGGACAGTGCAAACAGTACTCAAAGACAGGGAGAGCAAGCTCTGTCTTGGCACTTTGGATGTGGGACATAGAGCGAGATGTTTGCTGCTTTTACATTTGGCTGTTGGGAGATTTACAGCACAAAGATATCTAGTTGATTTGAAGCAGTTCCGAGAAAGTCTAAGCATAATCCTCACTTTTCCCTCCTGGCACTTTCCCTGTAGGGGATACCGCAAGACGTTTCTGTATATTGGGCACAGCGCTCTGCAGGGTGTTAGCAGAGAGTTTCCCGGGACAGTGAAACCCTATGTCAGAGACACTGAGAAGAAGCCCCAATGTTCCCTCCAGGCACTTTCAGTGTGGGTGCCTTCTCCACGTGGTTCCTGGTTTCACTGCAGCTCTGAAGAGAATGTTAGCAAAGAGGTAATCGGGACAGTGCAAACAGTACTCAAAGACAGGGAGAGCAAGCTCTACATTACTCTCTTGGCATTTTGGATGTGGGACATACAGCGAGATGTTTGCTGCTTTTACATTTGGCTGTTGGGAGATTTACAGCACAAAGATATCTAGTTGATTTGAAGCAGTTCCGAGAAAGTCTAAGCAAAATCCTCACTTTTCCCTCCTGGCACTTTCCCTGTAGGAGATACCGCAAGACGTTTCTGTATATTGGGCACAGCGCTCTGCAGGGTGTTAGCAGAGAGTTTCCCGGGACAGTGAAACCCTATATCAGAGACACTGAGAAGAAGCCCCAATGTTCCTTCCAGGCACTTTCAGTGTGGGTGCCTTCTCCACGTGGTTCCTGGTTTCACTGCAGCTCTGAAGAGAATGTTAGCAAAGAGGTAATCGGGACAGTGCAAACAGTACTCAAAGACAGGGAGAGCAAGCTCTCTCTTGGCACTTTGGATGTGGGACATACAGCGAGATGTTTGCTGCTTTTACATTTGGCTGTTGGGAGATTTACAGCACAAAGATATCTAGTTGATTTGAAGCAGTTCCGAGAAAGTCTAAGCATAATCCTCACTTTTCCCTCCTGGCACTTTCCCTGTAGGGGATACCGCAAGACGTTTCTGTATATTGGGCACAGCGCTCTGCAGGGTGTTAGCAGAGAGTTTCCCGGGACAGTGAAACCCTATGTCAGAGACACTGAGAAGAAGCCCCAATGTTCCCTCCAGGCACTTTCAGTGTGGGTGCCTTCTCCACGTGGTTCCTGGTTTCACTGCAGCTCTGAAGAGAATGTTAGCAAAGAGGTAATCGGGACAGTGCAAACAGTACTCAAAGACAGGGAGAGCAAGCTCTCTCTTGGCACTTTGGATGTGGGACATACAGCGAGATGTTTGCTGCTTTTACATTTGGCTGTTGGGAGATTTACAGCACAAAGATATCTAGTTGATTTGAAGCAGTTCCGAGAAAGTCTAAGCATAATCCTCACTTTTCCCTCCTGGCACTTTCCCTGTAGGAGATACCGCAAGACGTTTCTGTATATTGGGCACAGCACTCTGCAGGGTGTTAGCAGAGAGTTTCCCGGGACAGTGAAACCCTATGTCAGAGACACTGAGAAGAAGCCCCAATGTTCCCTCCAGGCACTTTCAGTGTGGGTGCCTTCTCCACGTGGTTCCTGGTTTCACTGCAGCTCTGAAGAGAATGTTAGCAAAGAGGTAATCGGGACAGTGCAAACAGTACTCAAAGACAGGGAGAGCAAGCTCTACATTACTCTCTTGGCACTTTGGATGTGGGACATAGAGCGAGATGTTTGCTGCTTTTACGTTTGGCTGTTGGGAGATTTACAGCACAAAGATATCTAGTTGATTTGAAGCAGTTCCGAGAAAGTCTAAGCATAATCCTCACTTTTCCCTCCTGGCACGTTCCATGTGGGAGATATAGCAGGATGTATATTGGTTTTGAGGACAACTCAATGGACAGTGTAGGGAGAAAAGTTCCTGGCTCCTTGAATGCCGTTTCTGGAGACACTGCGATCAATGAGGGAGATATGTCAAGATGTGTGTTGGTTTTGAGGACAGCTTTCTGGAGTGTCTTAGCAAAGAGGTCACACGGATAATCAGAGCAATTCTCAGAGACACTGAGACCAAGCTCCACAATTCCTCCTGGCACTTTCCCTGTAGGAGATACCGCAAGACGTTTCTGTATATTGGGCACAGCGCTCTGCAGGGTGTTAGCAGAGAGTTTCCCGGGACAGTGAAACCCTATATCAGAGACACTGAGAAGAAGCCCCAACGTTCCTTCCAGGCACTTTCAGTGTGGGTGCCTTCTCCACGTGGTTCCTGGTTTCACTGCAGCTCTGAAGAGAATGTTAGCAAAGAGGTAATCGGGACAGTGCAAACAGTACTCAAAGACAGGGAGAGCAAGCTCTCTCTTGGCACTTTGGATGTGGGACATAGAGCGAGATGTTTGCTGCTTTTACATTTGGCTGTTGGGAGATTTACAGCACAAAGATATCTAGTTGATTTGAAGCAGTTCCGAGAAAGTCTAAACATAATCCTCACTTTTCCCTCCTGGCACTTTCCCTGTAGGAGATACCGCAAGACGTTTCTGTATATTGGGCACAGCGCTCTGCAGGGTGTTAGCAGAGAGTTTCCCGGGACAGTGAAACCCTATATCAGAGACACTGAGAAGAAGCCCCAACGTTCCTTCCAGGCACTTTCAGTGTGGGTGCCTTCTCCACGTGGTTCCTGGTTTCACTGCAGCTCTGAAGAGAATGTTAGCAAAGAGGTAATCGGGACAGTGCAAACAGTACTCAAAGACAGGGAGAGCAAGCTCTCTCTTGGCACTTTGGATGTGGGACATACAGCGAGATGTTGGCTGCTTTTACGTTTGGCTGTTGGGAGATTTACAGCACAAAGATATCTAGTTGATTTGAAGCAGTTCCGAGAAAGTCTAAGCATAATCCTCACTTTTCCCTCCTGGCACTTTCCCTGTAGGGGATACCGCAAGACGTTTCTGTATATTGGGCACAGCGCTCTGCAGGGTGTTAGCAGAGAGTTTCCCGGGACAGTGAAACCCTATGTCAAAGACACTGAGAAGAAGCCCCAATGTTCCCTCCAGGCACTTTCAGTGTGGGTGCCTTCTCCACGTGGTTCCTGGTTTCACTGCAGCTCTGAAGAGAATGTTAGCAAAGAGGTAATCGGGACAGTGCAAACAGTACTCAAAGACAGGGAGAGCAAGCTCTACATTACTCTCTTGGCACTTTGGATGTGGGACATACAGCGAGATGTTTGCTGCTTTTACGTTTGGCTGTTGGGAGACTTACAGCACAAAGATATCTAGATGATTTGAAGCAGTTCCGAGAAAGTCTAAGCATAATCCTCACTTTTCCCTCCTGGCACTTTCCATGTGGGAGATATAGCAGGATGTATATTGGTTTTGAGGACAACTCAATGGACAGTGTAGGGAGAAAAGTTCCTGGCTCCTTGAATGCCGTTTCTGGAGACACTGCGATCAATGTGGGAGATATGTCAAGATGTGTGTTGGTTTTGAGGACAGCTTTCTGGAGTGTCTTAGCAAAGAGGACACACGGATAATCAGAGCAATTCTCAGAGACACTGAGACCAAGCTCCACAATTCCTCCTGGCACTTTCCCTGTAGGAGATACCGCAAGACGTTTCTGTATATTGGGCACAGCGCTCTGCAGGGTGTTAGCAGAGTGTTTCCCCGGACAGTGAAACCCTATATCAGAGACACTGAGAAGAAGCCCCAACGTTCCTTCCAGGCACTTTCAGTGTGGGTGCCTTCTCCACGTGGTTCCTGGTTTCACTGCAGCTCTGAAGAGAATGTTAGCAAAGAGGTAATCGGGACAGTGCAAACAGTACCCAAAGACAGGGAGAGCAAGCTCTACATTACTCTCTTGGCACTTTGGATGTGGGACATACAGCGAGATGTTTGCTGCTTTTACGTTTGGCTGTTGGGAGATTTACAGCACAAAGATATCTAGTTGATTTGAAGCAGTTCCGAGAAAGTCTAAACATAATCCTCACTTTTCCCTCCTGGCACTTTCCCTGTAGGAGATACCGCAAGACGTTTCTGTATATTGGGCACAGCGCTCTGCAGGGTGTTAGCAGAGAGTTTCCCGGGACAGTGAAACCCTATGTCAAAGACACTGAGAAGAAGCCCCAATGTTCCCTCCAGGCACTTTCAGTGTGGGTGCCTTCTCCACGTGGTTCCTGGTTTCACTGCAGCTCTGAAGAGAATGTTAGCAAAGAGGTAATCGGGACAGTGCAAACAGTACTCAAAGACAGGGAGAGCAAGCTCTACATTACTCTCTTGGCACTTTGGATGTGGGACATAGAGCGAGATGTTTGCTGCTTTTACATTTGGCTGTTGGGAGATTTACAGCACAAAGATATCTAGTTGATTTGAAGCAGTTCCGAGAAAGTCTAAGCATAATCCTCACTTTTCCCTCCTGGCACTTTCCCTGTAGGAGATACCGCAAGACGTTTCTGTATATTGGGCACAGCGCTCTGCAGGGTGTTAGCAGAGAGTTTCCCGGGACAGTGAAACCCTATGTCAGAGACAGTGAGAAGAAGCCCCAATGTTCCCTCCAGGCACTTTCAGTGTGGGTGCCTTCTCCACGTGGTTCCTGGTTTCACTGCAGCTCTGAAGAGAATGTTAGCAAAGAGGTAATCGGGACAGTGCAAACAGTACTCAAAGACAGGGAGAGCAAGTTCTCTCGGCACTTTGGATGTGGGACATACAGCGAGACGTTTGCTGCTTTTACATTTGGCTGTTGGGAGATTTACAGCACAAAGATATCTAGTTGATTTGAAGCAGTTCCGAGAAAGTCTAAGCATAATCCTCACTTTTCCCTCCTGGCACTTTCCCTGTACGGGATACCGCAAGACGTTTCTGTACATTGGGCACAGCGCTCTGCAGGGTGTTAGCAGAGAGTTTCCCGGGAAGTGAAACCCTATGTCAGAGACACTGAGAAGAAGCCCCAACGTTCCTTCCAGGCACTTTCAGTGTGGGTGCCTTCTCCACGTGGTTCCTGGTTTCACTGCAGCTCTGAAGAGAATGTTAGCAAAGAGGTAATCGGGACAGTGCAAACAGTACTCAAAGACAGGGAGAGCAAGCTCTCTCTTGGCACTTTGGATGTGGGACATACAGCGAGATGTTTGCTGCTTTTACATTTGGCTGTTGGGAGATTTACAGCACAAAGATATCTAGTTGATTTGAAGCAGTTCCGAGAAAGTCTAAGCATAATCCTCACTTTTCCCTCCTGGCACTTTCCCTGTAGGAGATACCGCAAGACGTTTCTGTATATTGGGCACAGCGCTCTGCAGGGTGTTAGCAGAGAGTTTCCCGGGACAGTGAAACCCTATGTCAGAGACACTGAGAAGAAGCCCCAATGTTCCCTCCAGGCACTTTCAGTGTGGGTGCCTTCTCCACGTGGTTCCTGGTTTCACTGCAGCTCTGAAGAGAATGTTAGCAAAGAGGTAATCGGGACAGTGCAAACAGTACTCAAAGACAGGGGAGCAAGTTCTCTCGGCACTTTGGATGTGGGACATAGAGCGAGATGTTTGCTGCTTTTACATTTGGCTGTTGGGAGATTTACAGCACAAAGATATCTAGTTGATTTGAAGCAGTTCCGAGAAAGTCTAAGCATAATCCTCACTTTTCCCTCCTGGCACTTTCCCTGTACGGGATACCGCAAGACGTTTCTGTACATTGGGCACAGCGCTCTGCAGGGTGTTAGCAGAGACTTTCCCGGGACAGTGAAACCCTATATCAGAGACACTGAGAAGAAGCCCCAGTGTTCCATCCAGGCACTTTCAGTGTGGGTGCCTTCTCCACGTGGTTCCTGGTTTCACTGCAGCTCTGAAGAGAATGTTAGCAAAGAGGTAATCGGGACAGTGCAAACAGTACTCAAAGACAGGGAGAGCAAGCTCTCTCTTGGCATTTTGGATGTGGGACATACAGCGAGATGTTTGCTGCTTTTACATTTGGCTGTTGGGAGATTTACAGCACAAAGATATCTAGTTGATTTGAAGCAGTTCCGAGAAAGTCTAAGCATAATCCTCACTTTTCCCTCCTGGCACTTTCCCTGTAGGAGATACCGCAAGACGTTTCTGTATATTGGGCACAGCGCTCTGCAGGGTGTTAGCAGAGAGTTTCCCGGGACAGTGAAACCCTATGTCAGAGACACTGAGAAGAAGCCCCAATGTTCCCTCCAGGCACTTTCAGTGTGGGTGCCTTCTCCACGTGGTTCCTGGTTTCACTGCAGCTCTGAAGAGAATGTTAGCAAAGAGGTAATCGGGACAGTGCAAACAGTACTCAAAGACAGGGAGAGCAAGCTCTACATTACTCTCTTGGCACTTTGGATGTGGGACATACAGCGAGATGTTTGCTGCTTTTACATTTGGCTGTTGGGAGATTTACAGCACAAAGATATCTAGTTGATTTGAAGCAGTTCCGAGAAAGTCTAAGCATAATCCTCACTTTTCCCTCCTGGCACTTTCCCTGTAGGAGATACCGCAAGACGTTTCTGTATATTGGGCACAGCGCTCTGCAGGGTGTTAGCAGAGAGTTTCCCGGGACAGTGAAACCCTATGTCAGAGACAGTGAGAAGAAGCCCCAATGTTCCCTCCAGGCACTTTCAGTGTGGGTGCCTTCTCCACGTGGTTCCTGGTTTCACTGCAGCTCTGAAGAGAATGTTAGCAAAGAGGTAATCGGGACAGTGCAAACAGTACTCAAAGACAGGGAGAGCAAGCTCTACATTACTCTCTTGGCACTTTGGATGTGGGACATACAGCGAGATGTTTGCTGCTTTTACATTTGGCTGTTGGGAGATTTACAGCACAAAGATATCTAGTTGATTTGAAGCAGTTCCGAGAAAGTCTAAGCATAATCCTCACTTTTCCCTCCTGGCACTTTCCCTGTAGGAGATACCGCAAGACGTTTCTGTATATTGGGCACAGCGCTCTGCAGGGTGTTAGCAGAGAGTTTCCCGGGACAGTGAAACCCTATGTCAGAGACACTGAGAAGAAGCCCCAATGTTCCCTCCAGGCACTTTCAGTGTGGGTGCCTTCTCCACGTGGTTCCTGGTTTCACTGCAGCTCTGAAGAGAATGTTAGCAAAGAGGTAATCGGGACAGTGCAAACAGTACTCAAAGACAGGGAGAGCAAGCTCTACATTACTCTCTTGGCACTTTGGATGTGGGACATAGAGCGAGATGTTTGCTGCTTTTACATTTGGCTGTTGGGAGATTTACAGCACAAAGATATCTAGTTGATTTGAAGCAGTTCCGAGAAAGTCTAAGCATAATCCTCACTTTTCCCTCCTGGCACTTTCCCTGTAGGAGATACCGCAAGACGTTTCTGTATATTGGGCACAGCGCTCTGCAGGGTGTTAGCAGAGAGTTTCCCGGGACAGTGAAACCCTATGTCAGAGACACTGAGAAGAAGCCCCAATGTTCCCTCCAGGCACTTTCAGTGTGGGTGCCTTCTCCACGTGGTTCCTGGTTTCACTGCAGCTCTGAAGAGAATGTTAGCAAAGAGGTAATCGGGACAGTGCAAACAGTACTCAAAGACAGGGAGAGCAAGCTCTACATTACTCTCTTGGCACTTTGGATGTGGGACATAGAGCGAGATGTTTGCTGCTTTTACATTTGGCTGTTGGGAGATTTACAGCACAAAGATATCTAGTTGATTTGAAGCAGTTCCGAGAAAGTCTAAGCATAATCCTCACTTTTCCCTCCTGGCACTTTCCCTGTAGGAGATACCGCAAGACGTTTCTGTATATTGGGCACAGCGCTCTGCAGGGTGTTAGCAGAGAGTTTCCCGGGACAGTGAAACCCTATGTCAGAGACAGTGAGAAGAAGCCCCAATGTTCCCTCCAGGCACTTTCAGTGTGGGTGCCTTCTCCACGTGGTTCCTGGTTTCACTGCAGCTCTGAAGAGAATGTTAGCAAAGAGGTAATCGGGACAGTGCAAACAGTACTTAAAGACAGGGAGAGCAAGTTCTCTCGGCACTTTGGATGTGGGACATACAGCGAGATGTTTGCTGCTTTTACATTTGGCTGTTGGGAGATTTACAGCACAAAGATATCTAGTTGATTTGAAGCAGTTCTGAGAAAGTCTAAGCATAATCCTCACTTTTCCCTCCTGGCACTTTCCCTGTACGGGATACCGCAAGACGTTTCTGTACATTGGGCACAGCGCTCTGCAGGGTGTTAGCAGAGAGTTTCCCGGGAAGTGAAACCCTATGTCAGAGACAGTGAGAAGAAGCCCCAATGTTCCCTCCAGGCACTTTCAGTGTGGGTGCCTTCTCCACGTGGTTCCTGGTTTCACTGCAGCTCTGAAGAGAATGTTAGCAAAGAGGTAATCGGGACAGTGCAAACAGTACTCAAAGACAGGGAGAGCAAGCTCTCTCTTGGCACTTTGGATGTGGGACATACAGCGAGATGTTTGCTGCTTTTACATTTGGCTGTTGGGAGATTTACAGCACAAAGATATCTAGTTGATTTGAAGCAGTTCCGAGAAAGTCTAAGCATAATCCTCACTTTTCCCTCCTGGCACTTTCCCTGTACGGGATACCGCAAGACGTTTCTGTATATTGGGCACAGCGCTCTGCAGGGTGTTAGCAGAGAGTTTCCCGGGACAGTGAAACCCTATGTCAGAGACACTGAGAAGAAGCCCCAATGTTCCCTCCAGGCACTTTCAGTGTGGGTGCCTTCTCCACGTGGTTCCTGGTTTCACTGCAGCTCTGAAGAGAATGTTAGCAAAGAGGTAATCGGGACAGTGCAAACAGTACTCAAAGACAGGGAGAGCAAGCTCTACATTACTCTCTTGGCACTTTGGATGTGGGACATAGAGCGAGATGTTTGCTGCTTTTACATTTGGCTGTTGGGAGATTTACAGCACAAAGATATCTAGTTGATTTGAAGCAGTTCCGAGAAAGTCTAAGCATAATCCTCACTTTTCCCTCCTGGCACTTTCCCTGTAGGAGATACCGCAAGACGTTTCTGTATATTGGGCACAGCGCTCTGCAGGGTGTTAGCAGAGAGTTTCCCGGGACAGTGAAACCCTATGTCAGAGACACTGAGAAGAAGCCCCAATGTTCCCTCCAGGCACTTTCAGTGTGGGTGCCTTCTCCACGTGGTTCCTGGTTTCACTGCAGCTCTGAAGAGAATGTTAGCAAAGAGGTAATCGGGACAGTGCAAACAGTACTCAAAGACAGGGGAACAAGTTCTCTCGGCACTTTGGATGTGGGACATAGAGCGAGATGTTTGCTGGTTTTACATTTGGCTGTTGGGAGATTTACAGCACAAAGATATCTAGTTGATTTGAAGCAGTTCCGAGAAAGTCTAAGCATAATCCTCACTTTTCCCTCCTGGCACTTTCCCTGTACGGGATACCGCAAGACGTTTCTGTACATTGGGCACAGCGCTCTGCAGGGTGTTAGCAGAGAGTTTCCTGGGACAGTGAAACCCTATATCAGAGACACTGAGAAGAAGCCCCAGTGTTCCCTCCAGGCACTTTCAGTGTGGGTGCCTTCTCCACGTGGTTCCTGGTTTCACTGCAGCTCTGAAGAGAATGTTAGCAAAGAGGTAATCGGGACAGTGCAAACAGTACTCAAAGACAGGGAGAGCAAGCTCTCTCTTGGCACTTTGGATGTGGGACATAGAGCGAGATGTTTGCTGCTTTTACATTTGGCTGTTGGGAGATTTACAGCACAAAGATATCTAGTTGATTTGAAGCAGTTCCGAGAAAGTCTAAGCATAATCCTCACTTTTCCCTCCTGGCACTTTCCCTGTAGGGGATACCGCAAGACGTTTCTGTATATTGGGCACAGCGCTCTGCAGGGTGTTAGCAGAGAGTTTCCCAGGACAGTGAAACCCTATGTCAGAGACAGTGAGAAGAAGCCCCAATGTTCCCTCCAGGCACTTTCAGTGTGGGTGCCTTCTCCACGTGGTTCCTGGTTTCACTGCAGCTCTGAAGAGAATGTTAGCAAAGAGGTAATCGGGACAGTGCAAACAGTACTCAAAGACAGGGAGAGCAAGCTCTACATTACTCTCTTGGCACTTTGGATGTGGGACATAGAGCGAGATGTTTGCTGCTTTTACATTTGGCTGTTGGGAGATTTACAGCACAAAGATATCTAGTTGATTTGAAGCAGTTCCGAGAAAGTCTAAGCATAATCCTCACTTTTCCCTCCTGGCACTTTCCATGTGGGAGATATAGCAGGATGTATATTGGTTTTGAGGACAACTCAATGGACAGTGTAGGGAGAAAAGTTCCTGGCTCCTTGAATGCCGTTTCTGGAGACACTGCGATCAATGTGGGAGATATGTCAAGATGTGTGTTGGTTTTGAGGACAGCTTTCTGGAGTGTCTTAGCAAAGAGGACACACGGATAATCAGAGCAATTCTCAGAGACACTGAGACCAAGCTCCACAATTCCTCCTGGCACTTTCCCTGTAGGAGATACCGCAAGACGTTTCTGTATATTGGGCACAGCGCTCTGCAGGGTGTTAGCAGAGTGTTTCTCCGGACAGTGAAACCCTATATCAGAGACACTGAGAAGAAGCCCCAACGTTCCTTCCAGGCACTTTCAGTGTGGGTGCCTTCTCCACGTGGTTCCTGGTTTCACTGCAGCTCTGAAGAGAATGTTAGCAAAGAGGTAATCGGGACAGTGCAAACAGTACCCAAAGACAGGGAGAGCAAGCTCTACATTACTCTCTTGGCACTTTGGATGTGGGACATACAGCGAGATGTTTGCTGCTTTTACGTTTGGCTGTTGGGAGATTTACAGCACAAAGATATCTAGTTGATTTGAAGCAGTTCCGAGAAAGTCTAAACATAATCCTCACTTTTCCCTCCTGGCACTTTCCCTGTAGGAGATACCGCAAGACGTTTCTGTATATTGGGCACAGCGCTCTGCAGGGTGTTAGCAGAGAGTTTCCCGGGACAGTGAAACCCTATGTCAAAGACACTGAGAAGAAGCCCCAATGTTCCCTCCAGGCACTTTCAGTGTGGGTGCCTTCTCCACGTGGTTCCTGGTTTCACTGCAGCTCTGAAGAGAATGTTAGCAAAGAGGTAATCGGGACAGTGCAAACAGTACTCAAAGACAGGGAGAGCAAGCTCTACATTACTCTCTTGGCACTTTGGATGTGGGACATAGAGCGAGATGTTTGCTGCTTTTACATTTGGCTGTTGGGAGATTTACAGCACAAAGATATCTAGTTGATTTGAAGCAGTTCCGAGAAAGTCTAAGCATAATCCTCACTTTTCCCTCCTGGCACTTTCCCTGTAGGAGATACCGCAAGACGTTTCTGTATATTGGGCACAGCGCTCTGCAGGGTGTTAGCAGAGAGTTTCCCGGGACAGTGAAACCCTATGTCAGAGACAGTGAGAAGAAGCCCCAATGTTCCCTCCAGGCACTTTCAGTGTGGGTGCCTTCTCCACGTGGTTCCTGGTTTCACTGCAGCTCTGAAGAGAATGTTAGCAAAGAGGTAATCGGGACAGTGCAAACAGTACTCAAAGACAGGGAGAGCAAGTTCTCTCGGCACTTTGGATGTGGGACATACAGCGAGACGTTTGCTGCTTTTACATTTGGCTGTTGGGAGATTTACAGCACAAAGATATCTAGTTGATTTGAAGCAGTTCCGAGAAAGTCTAAGCATAATCCTCACTTTTCCCTCCTGGCACTTTCCCTGTACGGGATACCGCAAGACGTTTCTGTACATTGGGCACAGCGCTCTGCAGGGTGTTAGCAGAGAGTTTCCCGGGAAGTGAAACCCTATGTCAGAGACACTGAGAAGAAGCCCCAACGTTCCTTCCAGGCACTTTCAGTGTGGGTGCCTTCTCCACGTGGTTCCTGGTTTCACTGCAGCTCTGAAGAGAATGTTAGCAAAGAGGTAATCGGGACAGTGCAAACAGTACTCAAAGACAGGGAGAGCAAGCTCTCTCTTGGCACTTTGGATGTGGGACATACAGCGAGATGTTTGCTGCTTTTACATTTGGCTGTTGGGAGATTTACAGCACAAAGATATCTAGTTGATTTGAAGCAGTTCCGAGAAAGTCTAAGCATAATCCTCACTTTTCCCTCCTGGCACTTTCCCTGTAGGAGATACCGCAAGACGTTTCTGTATATTGGGCACAGCGCTCTGCAGGGTGTTAGCAGAGAGTTTCCCGGGACAGTGAAACCCTATGTCAGAGACACTGAGAAGAAGCCCCAATGTTCCCTCCAGGCACTTTCAGTGTGGGTGCCTTCTCCACGTGGTTCCTGGTTTCACTGCAGCTCTGAAGAGAATGTTAGCAAAGAGGTAATCGGGACAGTGCAAACAGTACTCAAAGACAGGGGAGCAAGTTCTCTCGGCACTTTGGATGTGGGACATAGAGCGAGATGTTTGCTGCTTTTACATTTGGCTGTTGGGAGATTTACAGCACAAAGATATCTAGTTGATTTGAAGCAGTTCCGAGAAAGTCTAAGCATAATCCTCACTTTTCCCTCCTGGCACTTTCCCTGTACGGGATACCGCAAGACGTTTCTGTACATTGGGCACAGCGCTCTGCAGGGTGTTAGCAGAGACTTTCCCGGGACAGTGAAACCCTATATCAGAGACACTGAGAAGAAGCCCCAGTGTTCCATCCAGGCACTTTCAGTGTGGGTGCCTTCTCCACGTGGTTCCTGGTTTCACTGCAGCTCTGAAGAGAATGTTAGCAAAGAGGTAATCGGGACAGTGCAAACAGTACTCAAAGACAGGGAGAGCAAGCTCTCTCTTGGCATTTTGGATGTGGGACATACAGCGAGATGTTTGCTGCTTTTACATTTGGCTGTTGGGAGATTTACAGCACAAAGATATCTAGTTGATTTGAAGCAGTTCCGAGAAAGTCTAAGCATAATCCTCACTTTTCCCTCCTGGCACTTTCCCTGTAGGAGATACCGCAAGACGTTTCTGTATATTGGGCACAGCGCTCTGCAGGGTGTTAGCAGAGAGTTTCCCGGGACAGTGAAACCCTATGTCAGAGACACTGAGAAGAAGCCCCAATGTTCCCTCCAGGCACTTTCAGTGTGGGTGCCTTCTCCACGTGGTTCCTGGTTTCACTGCAGCTCTGAAGAGAATGTTAGCAAAGAGGTAATCGGGACAGTGCAAACAGTACTCAAAGACAGGGAGAGCAAGCTCTACATTACTCTCTTGGCACTTTGGATGTGGGACATACAGCGAGATGTTTGCTGCTTTTACATTTGGCTGTTGGGAGATTTACAGCACAAAGATATCTAGTTGATTTGAAGCAGTTCCGAGAAAGTCTAAGCATAATCCTCACTTTTCCCTCCTGGCACTTTCCCTGTAGGAGATACCGCAAGACGTTTCTGTATATTGGGCACAGCGCTCTGCAGGGTGTTAGCAGAGAGTTTCCCGGGACAGTGAAACCCTATGTCAGAGACACTGAGAAGAAGCCCCAATGTTCCCTCCAGGCACTTTCAGTGTGGGTGCCTTCTCCACGTGGTTCCTGGTTTCACTGCAGCTCTGAAGAGAATGTTAGCAAAGAGGTAATCGGGACAGTGCAAACAGTACTCAAAGACAGGGAGAGCAAGCTCTACATTACTCTCTTGGCACTTTGGATGTGGGACATACAGCGAGATGTTTGCTGCTTTTACATTTGGCTGTTGGGAGATTTACAGCACAAAGATATCTAGTTGATTTGAAGCAGTTCCGAGAAAGTCTAAGCATAATCCTCACTTTTCCCTCCTGGCACTTTCCCTGTAGGAGATACCGCAAGACGTTTCTGTATATTGGGCACAGCGCTCTGCAGGGTGTTAGCAGAGAGTTTCCCGGGACAGTGAAACCCTATGTCAGAGACACTGAGAAGAAGCCCCAATGTTCCCTCCAGGCACTTTCAGTGTGGGTGCCTTCTCCACGTGGTTCCTGGTTTCACTGCAGCTCTGAAGAGAATGTTAGCAAAGAGGTAATCGGGACAGTGCAAACAGTACTCAAAGACAGGGAGAGCAAGCTCTACATTACTCTCTTGGCACTTTGGATGTGGGACATAGAGCGAGATGTTTGCTGCTTTTACATTTGGCTGTTGGGAGATTTACAGCACAAAGATATCTAGTTGATTTGAAGCAGTTCCGAGAAAGTCTAAGCATAATCCTCACTTTTCCCTCCTGGCACTTTCCCTGTAGGAGATACCGCAAGACGTTTCTGTATATTGGGCACAGCGCTCTGCAGGGTGTTAGCAGAGAGTTTCCCGGGACAGTGAAACCCTATGTCAGAGACACTGAGAAGAAGCCCCAATGTTCCCTCCAGGCACTTTCAGTGTGGGTGCCTTCTCCACGTGGTTCCTGGTTTCACTGCAGCTCTGAAGAGAATGTTAGCAAAGAGGTAATCGGGACAGTGCAAACAGTACTCAAAGACAGGGAGAGCAAGCTCTACATTACTCTCTTGGCACTTTGGATGTGGGACATAGAGCGAGATGTTTGCTGCTTTTACATTTGGCTGTTGGGAGATTTACAGCACAAAGATATCTAGTTGATTTGAAGCAGTTCCGAGAAAGTCTAAGCATAATCCTCACTTTTCCCTCCTGGCACTTTCCCTGTAGGAGATACCGCAAGACGTTTCTGTATATTGGGCACAGCGCTCTGCAGGGTGTTAGCAGAGAGTTTCCCGGGACAGTGAAACCCTATGTCAGAGACAGTGAGAAGAAGCCCCAATGTTCCCTCCAGGCACTTTCAGTGTGGGTGCCTTCTCCACGTGGTTCCTGGTTTCACTGCAGCTCTGAAGAGAATGTTAGCAAAGAGGTAATCGGGACAGTGCAAACAGTACTTAAAGACAGGGAGAGCAAGTTCTCTCGGCACTTTGGATGTGGGACATACAGCGAGATGTTTGCTGCTTTTACATTTGGCTGTTGGGAGATTTACAGCACAAAGATATCTAGTTGATTTGAAGCAGTTCTGAGAAAGTCTAAGCATAATCCTCACTTTTCCCTCCTGGCACTTTCCCTGTACGGGATACCGCAAGACGTTTCTGTACATTGGGCACAGCGCTCTGCAGGGTGTTAGCAGAGAGTTTCCCGGGAAGTGAAACCCTATGTCAGAGACAGTGAGAAGAAGCCCCAATGTTCCCTCCAGGCACTTTCAGTGTGGGTGCCTTCTCCACGTGGTTCCTGGTTTCACTGCAGCTCTGAAGAGAATGTTAGCAAAGAGGTAATCGGGACAGTGCAAACAGTACTCAAAGACAGGGAGAGCAAGCTCTCTCTTGGCACTTTGGATGTGGGACATACAGCGAGATGTTTGCTGCTTTTACATTTGGCTGTTGGGAGATTTACAGCACAAAGATATCTAGTTGATTTGAAGCAGTTCCGAGAAAGTCTAAGCATAATCCTCACTTTTCCCTCCTGGCACTTTCCCTGTACGGGATACCGCAAGACGTTTCTGTATATTGGGCACAGCGCTCTGCAGGGTGTTAGCAGAGAGTTTCCCGGGACAGTGAAACCCTATGTCAGAGACACTGAGAAGAAGCCCCAATGTTCCCTCCAGGCACTTTCAGTGTGGGTGCCTTCTCCACGTGGTTCCTGGTTTCACTGCAGCTCTGAAGAGAATGTTAGCAAAGAGGTAATCGGGACAGTGCAAACAGTACTCAAAGACAGGGAGAGCAAGCTCTACATTACTCTCTTGGCACTTTGGATGTGGGACATACAGCGAGATGTTTGCTGCTTTTACATTTGGCTGTTGGGAGATTTACAGCACAAAGATATCTAGTTGATTTGAAGCAGTTCCGAGAAAGTCTAAGCATAATCCTCACTTTTCCCTCCTGGCACTTTCCCTGTAGGAGATACCGCAAGACGTTTCTGTATATTGGGCACAGCGCTCTGCAGGGTGTTAGCAGAGAGTTTCCCGGGACAGTGAAACCCTATGTCAGAGACACTGAGAAGAAGCCCCAATGTTCCCTCCAGGCACTTTCAGTGTGGGTGCCTTCTCCACGTGGTTCCTGGTTTCACTGCAGCTCTGAAGAGAATGTTAGCAAAGAGGTAATCGGGACAGTGCAAACAGTACTCAAAGACAGGGGAACAAGTTCTCTCGGCACTTTGGATGTGGGACATAGAGCGAGATGTTTGCTGGTTTTACATTTGGCTGTTGGGAGATTTACAGCACAAAGATATCTAGTTGATTTGAAGCAGTTCCGAGAAAGTCTAAGCATAATCCTCACTTTTCCCTCCTGGCACTTTCCCTGTACGGGATACCGCAAGACGTTTCTGTACATTGGGCACAGCGCTCTGCAGGGTGTTAGCAGAGAGTTTCCTGGGACAGTGAAACCCTATATCAGAGACACTGAGAAGAAGCCCCAGTGTTCCCTCCAGGCACTTTCAGTGTGGGTGCCTTCTCCACGTGGTTCCTGGTTTCACTGCAGCTCTGAAGAGAATGTTAGCAAAGAGGTAATCGGGACAGTGCAAACAGTACTCAAAGACAGGGAGAGCAAGCTCTCTCTTGGCACTTTGGATGTGGGACATAGAGCGAGATGTTTGCTGCTTTTACATTTGGCTGTTGGGAGATTTACAGCACAAAGATATCTAGTTGATTTGAAGCAGTTCCGAGAAAGTCTAAGCATAATCCTCACTTTTCCCTCCTGGCACTTTCCCTGTAGGGGATACCGCAAGACGTTTCTGTATATTGGGCACAGCGCTCTGCAGGGTGTTAGCAGAGAGTTTCCCAGGACAGTGAAACCCTATGTCAGAGACAGTGAGAAGAAGCCCCAATGTTCCCTCCAGGCACTTTCAGTGTGGGTGCCTTCTCCACGTGGTTCCTGGTTTCACTGCAGCTCTGAAGAGAATGTTAGCAAAGAGGTAATCGGGACAGTGCAAACAGTACTCAAAGACAGGGAGAGCAAGCTCTACATTACTCTCTTGGCACTTTGGATGTGGGACATACAGCGAGATCTTTGCTGCTTTTACATTTGGCTGTTGGGAGATTTACAGCACAAAGATATCTAGTTGATTTGAAGCAGTTCCGAGAAAGTCTAAGCAAAATCCTCACTTTTCCCTCCTGGCACTTTCCCTGTAGGAGATACCGCAAGACGTTTCTGTATATTGGGCACAGCGCTCTGCAGGGTGTTAGCAGAGAGTTTCCCGGGACAGTGAAACCCTATGTCAGAGACACTGAGAAGAAGCCCCAATGTTCCCTCCAGGCACTTTCAGTGTGGGTGCCTTCTCCACGTGGTTCCTGGTTTCACTGCAGCTCTGAAGAGAATGTTAGCAAAGAGGTAATCGGGACAGTGCAAACAGTACTCAAAGACAGGGAGAGCAAGTTCTCTCGGCACTTTGGATGTGGGACATACAGCGAGACGTTTGCTGCTTTTACATTTGGCTGTTGGGAGATTTACAGCACAAAGATATCTAGTTGATTTGAAGCAGTTCCGAGAAAGTCTAAGCATAATCCTCACTTTTCCCTCCTGGCACTTTCCCTGTACGGGATACCGCAAGACGTTTCTGTACATTGGGCACAGCGCTCTGCAGGGTGTTAGCAGAGAGTTTCCCGGGAAGTGAAACCCTATGTCAGAGACACTGAGAAGAAGCCCCAACGTTCCTTCCAGGCACTTTCAGTGTGGGTGCCTTCTCCACGTGGTTCCTGGTTTCACTGCAGCTCTGAAGAGAATGTTAGCAAAGAGGTAATCGGGACAGTGCAAACAGTACTCAAAGACAGGGAGAGCAAGCTCTCTCTTGGCACTTTGGATGTGGGACATACAGCGAGATGTTTGCTGCTTTTACATTTGGCTGTTGGGAGATTTACAGCACAAAGATATCTAGTTGATTTGAAGCAGTTCCGAGAAAGTCTAAGCATAATCCTCACTTTTCCCTCCTGGCACTTTCCCTGTAGGAGATACCGCAAGACGTTTCTGTATATTGGGCACAGCGCTCTGCAGGGTGTTAGCAGAGAGTTTCCCGGGACAGTGAAACCCTATGTCAGAGACACTGAGAAGAAGCCCCAATGTTCCCTCCAGGCACTTTCAGTGTGGGTGCCTTCTCCACGTGGTTCCTGGTTTCACTGCAGCTCTGAAGAGAATGTTAGCAAAGAGGTAATCGGGACAGTGCAAACAGTACTCAAAGACAGGGGAGCAAGTTCTCTCGGCACTTTGGATGTGGGACATAGAGCGAGATGTTTGCTGCTTTTACATTTGGCTGTTGGGAGATTTACAGCACAAAGATATCTAGTTGATTTGAAGCAGTTCCGAGAAAGTCTAAGCATAATCCTCACTTTTCCCTCCTGGCACTTTCCCTGTAGGAGATACCGCAAGACGTTTCTGTATATTGGGCACAGCGCTCTGCAGGGTGTTAGCAGAGAGTTTCCCGGGACAGTGAAACCCTATGTCAGAGACAGTGAGAAGAAGCCCCAATGTTCCCTCCAGGCACTTTCAGTGTGGGTGCCTTCTCCACGTGGTTCCTGGTTTCACTGCAGCTCTGAAGAGAATGTTAGCAAAGAGGTAATCGGGACAGTGCAAACAGTACTCAAAGACAGGGAGAGCAAGTTCTCTCGGCACTTTGGATGTGGGACATACAGCGAGACGTTTGCTGCTTTTACATTTGGCTGTTGGGAGATTTACAGCACAAAGATATCTAGTTGATTTGAAGCAGTTCCGAGAAAGTCTAAGCATAATCCTCACTTTTCCCTCCTGGCACTTTCCCTGTACGGGATACCGCAAGACGTTTCTGTACATTGGGCACAGCGCTCTGCAGGGTGTTAGCAGAGAGTTTCCCGGGAAGTGAAACCCTATGTCAGAGACACTGAGAAGAAGCCCCAACGTTCCTTCCAGGCACTTTCAGTGTGGGTGCCTTCTCCACGTGGTTCCTGGTTTCACTGCAGCTCTGAAGAGAATGTTAGCAAAGAGGTAATCGGGACAGTGCAAACAGTACTCAAAGACAGGGAGAGCAAGCTCTCTCTTGGCACTTTGGATGTGGGACATACAGCGAGATGTTTGCTGCTTTTACATTTGGCTGTTGGGAGATTTACAGCACAAAGATATCTAGTTGATTTGAAGCAGTTCCGAGAAAGTCTAAGCATAATCCTCACTTTTCCCTCCTGGCACTTTCCCTGTAGGAGATACCGCAAGACGTTTCTGTATATTGGGCACAGCGCTCTGCAGGGTGTTAGCAGAGAGTTTCCCGGGACAGTGAAACCCTATGTCAGAGACACTGAGAAGAAGCCCCAATGTTCCCTCCAGGCACTTTCAGTGTGGGTGCCTTCTCCACGTGGTTCCTGGTTTCACTGCAGCTCTGAAGAGAATGTTAGCAAAGAGGTAATCGGGACAGTGCAAACAGTACTCAAAGACAGGGGAGCAAGTTCTCTCGGCACTTTGGATGTGGGACATAGAGCGAGATGTTTGCTGCTTTTACATTTGGCTGTTGGGAGATTTACAGCACAAAGATATCTAGTTGATTTGAAGCAGTTCCGAGAAAGTCTAAGCATAATCCTCACTTTTCCCTCCTGGCACTTTCCCTGTAGGAGATACCGCAAGACGTTTCTGTATATTGGGCACAGCGCTCTGCAGGGTGTTAGCAGAGAGTTTCCCGGGACAGTGAAACCCTATGTCAGAGACAGTGAGAAGAAGCCCCAATGTTCCCTCCAGGCACTTTCAGTGTGGGTGCCTTCTCCACGTGGTTCCTGGTTTCACTGCAGCTCTGAAGAGAATGTTAGCAAAGAGGTAATCGGGACAGTGCAAACAGTACTCAAAGACAGGGAGAGCAAGTTCTCTCGGCACTTTGGATGTGGGACATACAGCGAGACGTTTGCTGCTTTTACATTTGGCTGTTGGGAGATTTACAGCACAAAGATATCTAGTTGATTTGAAGCAGTTCCGAGAAAGTCTAAGCATAATCCTCACTTTTCCCTCCTGGCACTTTCCCTGTACGGGATACCGCAAGACGTTTCTGTACATTGGGCACAGCGCTCTGCAGGGTGTTAGCAGAGAGTTTCCCGGGAAGTGAAACCCTATGTCAGAGACACTGAGAAGAAGCCCCAACGTTCCTTCCAGGCACTTTCAGTGTGGGTGCCTTCTCCACGTGGTTCCTGGTTTCACTGCAGCTCTGAAGAGAATGTTAGCAAAGAGGTAATCGGGACAGTGCAAACAGTACTCAAAGACAGGGAGAGCAAGCTCTCTCTTGGCACTTTGGATGTGGGACATACAGCGAGATGTTTGCTGCTTTTACATTTGGCTGTTGGGAGATTTACAGCACAAAGATATCTAGTTGATTTGAAGCAGTTCCGAGAAAGTCTAAGCATAATCCTCACTTTTCCCTCCTGGCACTTTCCCTGTAGGAGATACCGCAAGACGTTTCTGTATATTGGGCACAGCGCTCTGCAGGGTGTTAGCAGAGAGTTTCCCGGGACAGTGAAACCCTATGTCAGAGACACTGAGAAGAAGCCCCAATGTTCCCTCCAGGCACTTTCAGTGTGGGTGCCTTCTCCACGTGGTTCCTGGTTTCACTGCAGCTCTGAAGAGAATGTTAGCAAAGAGGTAATCGGGACAGTGCAAACAGTACTCAAAGACAGGGGAGCAAGTTCTCTCGGCACTTTGGATGTGGGACATAGAGCGAGATGTTTGCTGCTTTTACATTTGGCTGTTGGGAGATTTACAGCACAAAGATATCTAGTTGATTTGAAGCAGTTCCGAGAAAGTCTAAGCATAATCCTCACTTTTCCCTCCTGGCACTTTCCCTGTAGGAGATACCGCAAGACGTTTCTGTATATTGGGCACAGCGCTCTGCAGGGTGTTAGCAGAGAGTTTCCCGGGACAGTGAAACCCTATGTCAGAGACAGTGAGAAGAAGCCCCAATGTTCCCTCCAGGCACTTTCAGTGTGGGTGCCTTCTCCACGTGGTTCCTGGTTTCACTGCAGCTCTGAAGAGAATGTTAGCAAAGAGGTAATCGGGACAGTGCAAACAGTACTCAAAGACAGGGAGAGCAAGCTCTACATTACTCTCTTGGCACTTTGGATGTGGGACATACAGCGAGATGTTTGCTGCTTTTACATTTGGCTGTTGGGAGATTTACAGCACAAAGATATCTAGTTGATTTGAAGCAGTTCCGAGAAAGTCTAAGCATAATCCTCACTTTTCCCTCCTGGCACTTTCCCTGTAGGAGATACCGCAAGACGTTTCTGTATATTGGGCACAGCGCTCTGCAGGGTGTTAGCAGAGAGTTTCCCGGGACAGTGAAACCCTATGTCAGAGACAGTGAGAAGAAGCCCCAATGTTCCCTCCAGGCACTTTCAGTGTGGGTGCCTTCTCCACGTGGTTCCTGGTTTCACTGCAGCTCTGAAGAGAATGTTAGCAAAGAGGTAATCGGGACAGTGCAAACAGTACTCAAAGACAGGGAGAGCAAGCTCTACATTACTCTCTTGGCACTTTGGATGTGGGACATACAGCGAGATGTTTGCTGCTTTTACATTTGGCTGTTGGGAGATTTACAGCACAAAGATATCTAGTTGATTTGAAGCAGTTCCGAGAAAGTCTAAGCATAATCCTCACTTTTCCCTCCTGGCACTTTCCCTGTAGGGGATACCGCAAGACGTTTCTGTATATTGGGCACAGCGCTCTGCAGGGTGTTAGCAGAGAGTTTCCCGGGACAGTGAAACCCTATGTCAGAGACAGTGAGAAGAAGCCCCAATGTTCCCTCCAGGCACTTTCAGTGTGGGTGCCTTCTCCACGTGGTTCCTGGTTTCACTGCAGCTCTGAAGAGAATGTTAGCAAAGAGGTAATCGGGACAGTGCAAACAGTACTCAAAGACAGGGAGAGCAAGCTCTACATTACTCTCTTGGCACTTTGGATGTGGGACATAGAGCGAGATGTTTGCTGCTTTTACATTTGGCTGTTGGGAGATTTACAGCACAAAGATATCTAGTTGATTTGAAGCAGTTCCGAGAAAGTCTAAGCATAATCCTCACTTTTCCCTCCTGGCACTTTCCCTGTAGGAGATACCGCAAGACGTTTCTGTATATTGGGCACAGCGCTCTGCAGGGTGTTAGCAGAGAGTTTCCCGGGACAGTGAAACCCTATGTCAGAGACAGTGAGAAGAAGCCCCAATGTTCCCTCCAGGCACTTTCAGTGTGGGTGCCTTCTCCACGTGGTTCCTGGTTTCACTGCAGCTCTGAAGAGAATGTTAGCAAAGAGGTAATCGGGACAGTGCAAACAGTACTCAAAGACAGGGAGAGCAAGCTCTACATTACTCTCTTGACACTTTGGATGTGGGACATAGAGCGAGATGTTTGCTGCTTTTACATTTGGCTGTTGGGAGATTTACAGCACAAAGATATCTAGTTGATTTGAAGCAGTTCCGAGAAAGTCTAAGCATAATCCTCACTTTTCCCTCCTGGCACTTTCCCTGTACGGGATACCGCAAGACGTTTCTGTACATTGGGCACAGCGCTCTGCAGGGTGTTAGCAGAGAGTTTCCCGGGAAGTGAAACCCTATGTCAGAGACAGTGAGAAGAAGCCCCAATGTTCCCTCCAGGCACTTTCAGTGTGGGTGCCTTCTCCACGTGGTTCCTGGTTTCACTGCAGCTCTGAAGAGAATGTTAGCAAAGAGGTAATCGGGACAGTGCAAACAGTACTCAAAGACAGGGAGAGCAAGCTCTCTCTTGGCACTTTGGATGTGGGACATAGAGCGAGATGTTTGCTGCTTTTACATTTGGCTGTTGGGAGATTTACAGCACAAAGATATCTAGTTGATTTGAAGCAGTTCCGAGAAAGTCTAAGCATAATCCTCACTTTTCCCTCCTGGCACTTTCCCTGTACGGGATACCGCAAGACGTTTCTGTATATTGGGCACAGCGCTCTGCAGGGTGTTAGCAGAGAGTTTCCCGGGACAGTGAAACCCTATGTCAGAGACAGTGAGAAGAAGCCCCAATGTTCCCTCCAGGCACTTTCAGTGTGGGTGCCTTCTCCACGTGGTTCCTGGTTTCACTGCAGCTCTGAAGAGAATGTTAGCAAAGAGGTAATCGGGACAGTGCAAACAGTACTCAAAGACAGGGAGAGCAAGCTCTACATTACTCTCTTGGCACTTTGGATGTGGGACATACAGCGAGATGTTTGCTGCTTTTACATTTGGCTGTTGCGAGATTTACAGCACAAAGATATCTAGTTGATTTGAAGCAGTTCCGAGAAAGTCTAAGCATAATCCTCACTTTTCCCTCCTGGCACTTTCCCTGTAGGAGATACCGCAAGACGTTTCTGTATATTGGGCACAGCGCTCTGCAGGGTGTTAGCAGAGAGTTTCCCGGGACAGTGAAACCCTATGTCAGAGACACTGAGAAGAAGCCCCAATGTTCCCTCCAGGCACTTTCAGTGTGGGTGCCTTCTCCACGTGGTTCCTGGTTTCACTGCAGCTCTGAAGAGAATGTTAGCAAAGAGGTAATCGGGACAGTGCAAACAGTACTCAAAGACAGGGGAGCAAGTTCTCTCGGCACTTTGGATGTGGGACATACAGCGAGATGTTTGCTGCTTTTACATTTGGCTGTTGGGAGATTTACAGCACAAAGATATCTAGTTGATTTGAAGCAGTTCCGAGAAAGTCTAAGCATAATCCTCACTTTTCCCTCCTGGCACTTTCCCTGTAGGGGATACCGCAAGACGTTTCTGTACATTGGGCACAGCGCTCTGCAGGGTGTTAGCAGAGAGTTTCCTGGGACAGTGAAACCCTATATCAGAGACACTGAGAAGAAGCCCCAGTGTTCCCTCCAGGCACTTTCAGTGTGGGTGCCTTCTCCACGTGGTTCCTGGTTTCACTGCAGCTCTGAAGAGAATGTTAGCAAAGAGGTAATCGGGACAGTGCAAACAGTACTCAAAGACAGGGAGAGCAAGCTCTCTCTTGGCACTTTGGATGTGGGACATAGAGCGAGATGTTTGCTGCTTTTACATTTGGCTGTTGGGAGATTTACAGCACAAAGATATCTAGTTGATTTGAAGCAGTTCCGAGAAAGTCTAAGCATAATCCTCACTTTTCCCTCCTGGCACTTTCCCTGTACGGGATACCGCAAGACGTTTCTGTATATTGGGCACAGCGCTCTGCAGGGTGTTAGCAGAGAGTTTCCCAGGACAGTGAAACCCTATGTCAGAGACAGTGAGAAGAAGCCCCAATGTTCCCTCCAGGCACTTTCAGTGTGGGTGCCTTCTCCACGTGGTTCCTGGTTTCACTGCAGCTCTGAAGAGAATGTTAGCAAAGAGGTAATCGGGACAGTGCAAACAGTACTCAAAGACAGGGAGAGCAAGCTCTACATTACTCTCTTGGCACTTTGGATGTGGGACATAGAGCGAGATGTTTGCTGCTTTTACATTTGGCTGTTGGGAGATTTACAGCACAAAGATATCTAGTTGATTTGAAGCAGTTCCGAGAAAGTCTAAGCAAAATCCTCACTTTTCCCTCCTGGCACTTTCCCTGTAGGAGATACCGCAAGACGTTTCTGTATATTGGGCACAGCGCTCTGCAGGGTGTTAGCAGAGAGTTTCCCGGGACAGTGAAACCCTATATCAGAGACACTGAGAAGAAGCCCCAACGTTCCTTCCAGGCACTTTCAGTGTGGGTGCCTTCTCCACGTGGTTCCTGGTTTCACTGCAGCTCTGAAGAGAATGTTAGCAAAGAGGTAATCGGGACAGTGCAAACAGTACTCAAAGACAGGGAGAGCAAGCTCTACATTACTCTCTTGGCACTTTGGATGTGGGACATACAGCGAGATGTTTGCTGCTTTTACATTTGGCTGTTGGGAGATTTACAGCACAAAGATATCTAGTTGATTTGAAGCAGTTCCGAGAAAGTCTAAGCATAATCCTCACTTTTCCCTCCTGGCACTTTCCCTGTACGGGATACCGCAAGACGTTTCTGTACATTGGGCACAGCGCTCTGCAGGGTGTTAGCAGAGAGTTTCCTGGGACAGTGAAACCCTATATCAGAGACACTGAGAAGAAGCCCCAGTGTTCCCTCCAGGCACTTTCAGTGTGGGTGCCTTCTCCACGTGGTTCCTGGTTTCACTGCAGCTCTGAAGAGAATGTTAGCAAAGAGGTAATCGGGACAGTGCAAACAGTACTCAAAGACAGGGAGAGCAAGCTCTCTCTTGGCACTTTGGATGTGGGACATAGAGCGAGATGTTTGCTGCTTTTACATTTGGCTGTTGGGAGATTTACAGCACAAAGATATCTAGTTGATTTGAAGCAGTTCCGAGAAAGTCTAAGCATAATCCTCACTTTTCCCTCCTGGCACTTTCCCTGTAGGAGATACCGCAAGACGTTTCTGTATATTGGGCACAGCGCTCTGCAGGGTGTTAGCAGAGAGTTTCCCAGGACAGTGAAACCCTATGTCAGAGACAGTGAGAAGAAGCCCCAATGTTCCCTCCAGGCACTTTCAGTGTGGGTGCCTTCTCCACGTGGTTCCTGGTTTCACTGCAGCTCTGAAGAGAATGTTAGCAAAGAGGTAATCGGGACAGTGCAAACAGTACTCAAAGACAGGGAGAGCAAGTTCTCTCGGCACTTTGGATGTGGGACATACAGCGAGATGTTTGCTGCTTTTACATTTGGCTGTTGGGAGATTTACAGCACAAAGATATCTAGTTGATTTGAAGCAGTTCCGAGAAAGTCTAAGCATAATCCTCACTTTTCCCTCCTGGCACTTTCCCTGTACGGGATACCGCAAGACGTTTCTGTACATTGGGCACAGCGCTCTGCAGGGTGTTAGCAGAGAGTTTCCCGGGAAGTGAAACCCTATATCGGAGACACTGAGAAGAAGCCCCAATGTTCCCTCCAGGCACTTTCAGTGTGGGTGCCTTCTCCACGTGGTTCCTGGTTTCACTGCAGCTCTGAAGAGAATGTTAGCAAAGAGGTAATCGGGACAGTGCAAACAGTACTCAAAGACAGGGAGAGCAAGTTCTCTCGGCACTTTGGATGTGGGACATACAGCGAGATGTTTGCTGCTTTTACATTTGGCTGTTGGGAGATTTACAGCACAAAGATATCTAGTTGATTTGAAGCAGTTCCGAGAAAGTCTAAGCATAATCCTCACTTTTCCCTCCTGGCACTTTCCCTGTACGGGATACCGCAAGACGTTTCTGTATATTGGGCACAGCGCTCTGCAGGGTGTTAGCAGAGAGTTTCCCGGGACAGTGAAACCCTATGTCAGAGACAGTGAGAAGAAGCCCCAATGTTCCCTCCAGGCACTTTCAGTGTGGGTGCCTTCTCCACGTGGTTCCTGGTTTCACTGCAGCTCTGAAGAGAATGTTAGCAAAGAGGTAATCGGGACAGTGCAAACAGTACTCAAAGACAGGGAGAGCAAGCTCTCTCTTGGCACTTTGGATGTGGGACATACAGCGAGATGTTTGCTGCTTTTACATTTGGCTGTTGGGAGATTTACAGCACAAAGATATCTAGTTGATTTGAAGCAGTTCCGAGAAAGTCTAAGCATAATCCTCACTTTTCCCTCCTGGCACTTTCCCTGTAGGAGATACCGCAAGACGTTTCTGTATATTGGGCACAGCGCTCTGCAGGGTGTTAGCAGAGAGTTTCCCGGGACAGTGAAACCCTATGTCAGAGACAGTGAGAAGAAGCCCCAATGTTCCCTCCAGGCACTTTCAGTGTGGGTGCCTTCTCCACGTGGTTCCTGGTTTCACTGCAGCTCTGAAGAGAATGTTAGCAAAGAGGTAATCGGGACAGTGCAAACAGTACTCAAAGACAGGGAGAGCAAGCTCTACATTACTCTCTTGGCACTTTGGATGTGGGACATAGAGCGAGATGTTTGCTGCTTTTACATTTGGCTGTTGGGAGATTTACAGCACAAAGATATCTAGTTGATTTGAAGCAGTTCCGAGAAAGTCTAAACATAATCCTCACTTTTCCCTCCTGGCACTTTCCCTGTAGGAGATACCGCAAGACGTTTCTGTATATTGGGCACAGCGCTCTGCAGGGTGTTAGCAGAGAGTTTCCCGGGACAGTGAAACCCTATGTCAGAGACAGTGAGAAGAAGCCCCAATGTTCCCTCCAGGCACTTTCAGTGTGGGTGCCTTCTCCACGTGGTTCCTGGTTTCACTGCAGCTCTGAAGAGAATGTTAGCAAAGAGGTAATCGGGACAGTGCAAACAGTACTCAAAGACAGGGAGAGCAAGCTCTACATTACTCTCTTGGCACTTTGGATGTGGGACATACAGCGAGATGTTTGCTGCTTTTACATTTGGCTGTTGGGAGATTTACAGCACAAAGATATCTAGTTGATTTGAAGCAGTTCCGAGAAAGTCTAAACATAATCCTCACTTTTCCCTCCTGGCACTTTCCCTGTAGGAGATACCGCAAGACGTTTCTGTATATTGGGCACAGCGCTCTGCAGGGTGTTAGCAGAGAGTTTCCCGGGACAGTGAAACCGTATGTCAGAGACACTGAGAAGAAGCCCCAATGTTCCCTCCAGGCACTTTCAGTGTGGGTGCCTTCTCCACGTGGTTCCTGGTTTCACTGCAGCTCTGAAGAGAATGTTAGCAAAGAGGTAATCGGGACAGTGCAAACAGTACTCAAAGACAGGGAGAGCAAGCTCTCTCTTGGCACTTTGGATGTGGGACATACAGCGAGATGTTTGCTGCTTTTACATTTGGCTGTTGGGAGATTTACAGCACAAAGATATCTAGTTGATTTGAAGCAGTTCCGAGAAAGTCTAAGCATAATCCTCACTTTTCCCTCCTGGCACTTTCCCTGTAGGGGATACCGCAAGACGTTTCTGTATATTGGGCACAGCGCTCTGCAGGGTGTTAGCAGAGAGTTTCCCGGGACAGTGAAACCCTATGTCAGAGACACTGAGAAGAAGCCCCAATGTTCCCTCCAGGCACTTTCAGTGTGGGTGCCTTCTCCACGTGGTTCCTGGTTTCACTGCAGCTCTGAAGAGAATGTTAGCAAAGAGGTAATCGGGACAGTGCAAACAGTACTCAAAGACAGGGAGAGCAAGCTCTACATTACTCTCTTGGCATTTTGGATGTGGGACATACAGCGAGATGTTTGCTGCTTTTACATTTGGCTGTTGGGAGATTTACAGCACAAAGATATCTAGTTGATTTGAAGCAGTTCCGAGAAAGTCTAAGCATAATCCTCACTTTTCCCTCCTGGCACTTTCCCTGTACGGGATACCGCAAGACGTTTCTGTACATTGGGCACAGCGCTCTGCAGGGTGTTAGCAGAGAGTTTCCCGGGAAGTGAAACCCTATATCGGAGACACTGAGAAGAAGCCCCAATGTTCCCTCCAGGCACTTTCAGTGTGGGTGCCTTCTCCACGTGGTTCCTGGTTTCACTGCAGCTCTGAAGAGAATGTTAGCAAAGAGGTAATCGGGACAGTGCAAACAGTACTCAAAGACAGGGAGAGCAAGTTCTCTCGGCACTTTGGATGTGGGACATACAGCGAGATGTTTGCTGCTTTTACATTTGGCTGTTGGGAGATTTACAGCACAAAGATATCTAGTTGATTTGAAGCAGTTCCGAGAAAGTCTAAGCATAATCCTCACTTTTCCCTCCTGGCACTTTCCCTGTACGGGATACCGCAAGACGTTTCTGTATATTGGGCACAGCGCTCTGCAGGGTGTTAGCAGAGAGTTTCCCGGGACAGTGAAACCCTATGTCAGAGACACTGAGAAGAAGCCCCAGTGTTCCCTCCAGGCACTTTCAGTGTGGGTGCCTTCTCCACGTGGTTCCTGGTTTCACTGCAGCTCTGAAGAGAATGTTAGCAAAGAGGTAATCGGGACAGTGCAAACAGTACTCAAAGACAGGGGAGCAAGTTCTCTCGGCACTTTGGATGTGGGACATAGAGCGAGATGTTTGCTGCTTTTACATTTGGCTGTTGGGAGATTTACAGCACAAAGATATCTAGTTGATTTGAAGCAGTTCCGAGAAAGTCTAAGCATAATCCTCACTTTTCCCTCCTGGCACTTTCCCTGTACGGGATACCGCAAGACGTTTCTGTACATTGGGCACAGCGCTCTGCAGGGTGTTAGCAGAGAGTTTCCTGGGACAGTGAAACCCTATATCAGAGACACTGAGAAGAAGCCCCAGTGTTCCCTCCATGCACTTTCAGTGTGGGTGCCTTCTCCACGTGGTTCCTGGTTTCACTGCAGCTCTGAAGAGAATGTTAGCAAAGAGGTAATCGGGACAGTGCAAACAGTACTCAAAGACAGGGAGAGCAAGCTCTCTCTTGGCACTTTGGATGTGGGACATAGAGCGAGATGTTTGCTGCTTTTACATTTGGCTGTTGGGAGATTTACAGCACAAAGATATCTAGTTGATTTGAAGCAGTTCCGAGAAAGTCTAAGCATAATCCTCACTTTTCCCTCCTGGCACTTTCCCTGTAGGGGATACCGCAAGACGTTTCTGTATATTGGGCACAGCGCTCTGCAGGGTGTTAGCAGAGAGTTTCCCAGGACAGTGAAACCCTATGTCAGAGACAGTGAGAAGAAGCCCCAATGTTCCCTCCAGGCACTTTCAGTGTGGGTGCCTTCTCCACGTGGTTCCTGGTTTCACTGCAGCTCTGAAGAGAATGTTAGCAAAGAGGTAATCGGGACAGTGCAAACAGTACTCAAAGACAGGGAGAGCAAGCTCTACATTACTCTCTTGGCACTTTGGATGTGGGACATAGAGCGAGATGTTTGCTGCTTTTACATTTGGCTGTTGGGAGATTTACAGCACAAAGATATCTAGTTGATTTGAAGCAGTTCCGAGAAAGTCTAAGCAAAATCCTCACTTTTCCCTCCTGGCACTTTCCCTGTAGGAGATACCGCAAGACGTTTCTGTATATTGGGCACAGCGCTCTGCAGGGTGTTAGCAGAGAGTTTCCCGGGACAGTGAAACCCTATATCAGAGACACTGAGAAGAAGCCCCAACGTTCCTTCCAGGCACTTTCAGTGTGGGTGCCTTCTCCACGTGGTTCCTGGTTTCACTGCAGCTCTGAAGAGAATGTTAGCAAAGAGGTAATCGGGACAGTGCAAACAGTACTCAAAGACAGGGAGAGCAAGCTCTACATTACTCTCTTGGCACTTTGGATGTGGGACATACAGCGAGATGTTTGCTGCTTTTACATTTGGCTGTTGGGAGATTTACAGCACAAAGATATCTAGTTGATTTGAAGCAGTTCCGAGAAAGTCTAAGCATAATCCTCACTTTTCCCTCCTGGCACTTTCCCTGTACGGGATACCGCAAGACGTTTCTGTACATTGGGCACAGCGCTCTGCAGGGTGTTAGCAGAGAGTTTCCTGGGACAGTGAAACCCTATATCAGAGACACTGAGAAGAAGCCCCAATGTTCCCTCCAGGCACTTTCAGTGTGGGTGCCTTCTCCACGTGGTTCCTGGTTTCACTGCAGCTCTGAAGAGAATGTTAGCAAAGAGGTAATCGGGACAGTGCAAACAGTACTCAAAGACAGGGAGAGCAAGCTCTCTCTTGGCACTTTGGATGTGGGACATAGAGCGAGATGTTTGCTGCTTTTACATTTGGCTGTTGGGAGATTTACAGCACAAAGATATCTAGTTGATTTGAAGCAGTTCCGAGAAAGTCTAAGCATAATCCTCACTTTTCCCTCCTGGCACTTTCCCTGTACGGGATACCGCAAGACGTTTCTGTATATTGGGCACAGCGCTCTGCAGGGTGTTAGCAGAGAGTTTCCCAGGACAGTGAAACCCTATGTCAGAGACAGTGAGAAGAAGCCCCAATGTTCCCTCCAGGCACTTTCAGTGTGGGTGCCTTCTCCACGTGGTTCCTGGTTTCACTGCAGCTCTGAAGAGAATGTTAGCAAAGAGGTAATCGGGACAGTGCAAACAGTACTCAAAGACAGGGAGAGCAAGCTCTACATTACTCTCTTGGCACTTTGGATGTGGGACATACAGCGAGATGTTTGCTGCTTTTACATTTGGCTGTTGGGAGATTTACAGCACAAAGATATCTAGTTGATTTGAAGCAGTTCCGAGAAAGTCTAAGCAAAATCCTCACTTTTCCCTCCTGGCACTTTCCCTGTAGGAGATACCGCAAGACGTTTCTGTATATTGGGCACAGCGCTCTGCAGGGTGTTAGCAGAGAGTTTCCCGGGACAGTGAAACCCTATATCAGAGACACTGAGAAGAAGCCCCAACGTTCCTTCCAGGCACTTTCAGTGTGGGTGCCTTCTCCACGTGGTTCCTGGTTTCACTGCAGCTCTGAAGAGAATGTTAGCAAAGAGGTAATCGGGACAGTGCAAACAGTACTCAAAGACAGGGAGAGCAAGCTCTACATTACTCTCTTGGCACTTTGGATGTGGGACATACAGTGAGATGTTTGCTGCTTTTACATTTGGCTGTTGGGAGATTTACAGCACAAAGATATCTAGTTGATTTGAAGCAGTTCCGAGAAAGTCTAAGCATAATCCTCACTTTTCCCTCCTGGCACTTTCCCTGTAGGAGATACCGCAAGACGTTTCTGTATATTGGGCACAGCGCTCTGCAGGGTGTTAGCAGAGAGTTTCCCGGGACAGTGAAACCCTATGTCAGAGACACTGAGAAGAAGCCCCAATGTTTACTCCAGGCACTTTCAGTGTGGGTGCCTTCTCCACGTGGTTCCTGGTTTCACTGCAGCTCTGAAGAGAATGTTAGCAAAGAGGTAATCGGGACAGTGCAAACAGTACTCAAAGACAGGGAGAGCAAGTTCTCTCGGCACTTTGGATGTGGGACATACAGCGAGATGTTTGCTGCTTTTACATTTGGCTGTTGGGAGATTTACAGCACAAAGATATCTAGTTGATTTGAAGCAGTTCCGAGAAAGTCTAAGCATAATCCTCACTTTTCCCTCCTGGCACTTTCCCTGTACGGGATACCGCAAGACGTTTCTGTACATTGGGCACAGCGCTCTGCAGGGTGTTAGCAGAGAGTTTCCCGGGAAGTGAAACCGTATATCGGAGACACTGAGAAGAAGCCCCAATGTTCCCTCCAGGCACTTTCAGTGTGGGTGCCTTCTCCACGTGGTTCCTGGTTTCACTGCAGCTCTGAAGAGAATGTTAGCAAAGAGGTAATCGGGACAGTGCAAACAGTACTCAAAGACAGGGAGAGCAAGTTCTCTCGGCACTTTGGATGTGGGACATACAGCGAGATGTTTGCTGCTTTTACATTTGGCTGTTGGGAGATTTACAGCACAAAGATATCTAGTTGATTTGAAGCAGTTCCGAGAAAGTCTAAGCATAATCCTCACTTTTCCCTCCTGGCACTTTCCCTGTACGGGATACCGCAAGACGTTTCTGTACATTGGGCACAGCGCTCTGCAGGGTGTTAGCAGAGAGTTTCCCGGGAAGTGAAACCCTATATCGGAGACACTGAGAAGAAGCCCCAATGTTCCCTCCAGGCACTTTCAGTGTGGGTGCCTTCTCCACGTGGTTCCTGGTTTCACTGCAGCTCTGAAGAGAATGTTAGCAAAGAGGTAATCGGGACAGTGCAAACAGTACTCAAAGACAGGGAGAGCAAGTTCTCTCGGCACTTTGGATGTGGGACATACAGCGAGATGTTTGCTGCTTTTACATTTGGCTGTTGGGAGATTTACAGCACAAAGATATCTAGTTGATTTGAAGCAGTTCCGAGAAAGTCTAAGCATAATCCTCACTTTTCCCTCCTGGCACTTTCCCTGTACGGGATACCGCAAGACGTTTCTGTATATTGGGCACAGCGCTCTGCAGGGTGTTAGCAGAGAGTTTCCCGGGACAGTGAAACCCTATGTCAGAGACACTGAGAAGAAGCCCCAATGTTCCCTCCAGGCACTTTCAGTGTGGGTGCCTTCTCCACGTGGTTCCTGGTTTCACTGCAGCTCTGAAGAGAATGTTAGCAAAGAGGTAATCGGGACAGTGCAAACAGTACTCAAAGACAGGGAGAGCAAGCTCTCTCTTGGCACTTTGGATGTGGGACATACAGCGAGATGTTTGCTGCTTTTACATTTGGCTGTTGGGAGATTTACAGCACAAAGATATCTAGTTGATTTGAAGCAGTTCCGAGAAAGTCTAAGCATAATCCTCACTTTTCCCTCCTGGCACTTTCCCTGTAGGAGATACCGCAAGACGTTTCTGTATATTGGGCACAGCGCTCTGCAGGGTGTTAGCAGAGACTTTCCCGGGACAGTGAAACCCTATGTCAGAGACAGTGAGAAGAAGCCCCAATGTTCCCTCCAGGCACTTTCAGTGTGGGTGCCTTCTCCACGTGGTTCCTGGTTTCACTGCAGCTCTGAAGAGAATGTTAGCAAAGAGGTAATCGGGACAGTGCAAACAGTACTCAAAGACAGGGAGAGCAAGCTCTACATTACTCTCTTGGCACTTTGGATGTGGGACATACAGCGAGATGTTTGCTGCTTTTACATTTGGCTGTTGGGAGATTTACAGCACAAAGATATCTAGTTGATTTGAAGCAGTTCCGAGAAAGTCTAAACATAATCCTCACTTTTCCCTCCTGGCACTTTCCCTGTAGGAGATACCGCAAGACGTTTCTGTATATTGGGCACAGCGCTCTGCAGGGTGTTAGCAGAGAGTTTCCCGGGACAGTGAAACCCTATGTCAGAGACAGTGAGAAGAAGCCCCAATGTTCCCTCCAGGCACTTTCAGTGTGGGTGCCTTCTCCACGTGGTTCCTGGTTTCACTGCAGCTCTGAAGAGAATGTTAGCAAAGAGGTAATCGGGACAGTGCAAACAGTACTCAAAGACAGGGAGAGCAAGCTCTACATTACTCTCTTGGCACTTTGGATGTGGGACATAGAGCGAGATGTTTGCTGCTTTTACATTTGGCTGTTGGGAGATTTACAGCACAAAGATATCTAGTTGATTTGAAGCAGTTCCGAGAAAGTCTAAACATAATCCTCACTTTTCCCTCCTGGCACTTTCCCTGTAGGAGATACCGCAAGACGTTTCTGTATATTGGGCACAGCGCTCTGCAGGGTGTTAGCAGAGAGTTTCCCGGGACAGTGAAACCCTATGTCAGAGACACTGAGAAGAAGCCCCAATGTTCCCTCCAGGCACTTTCAGTGTGGGTGCCTTCTCCACGTGGTTCCTGGTTTCACTGCAGCTCTGAAGAGAATGTTAGCAAAGAGGTAATCGGGACAGTGCAAACAGTACTCAAAGACAGGGAGAGCAAGCTCTCTCTTGGCACTTTGGATGTGGGACATACAGCGAGATGTTTGCTGCTTTTACATTTGGCTGTTGGGAGATTTACAGCACAAAGATATCTAGTTGATTTGAAGCAGTTCCGAGAAAGTCTAAGCATAATCCTCACTTTTCCCTCCTGGCACTTTCCCTGTAGGGGATACCGCAAGACGTTTCTGTATATTGGGCACAGCGCTCTGCAGGGTGTTAGCAGAGAGTTTCCCGGGACAGTGAAACCCTATGTCAGAGACACTGAGAAGAAGCCCCAATGTTCCCTCCAGGCACTTTCAGTGTGGGTGCCTTCTCCACGTGGTTCCTGGTTTCACTGCAGCTCTGAAGAGAATGTTAGCAAAGAGGTAATCGGGACAGTGCAAACAGTACTCAAAGACAGGGAGAGCAAGCTCTACATTACTCTCTTGGCATTTTGGATGTGGGACATACAGCGAGATGTTTGCTGCTTTTACATTTGGCTGTTGGGAGATTTACAGCACAAAGATATCTAGTTGATTTGAAGCAGTTCCGAGAAAGTCTAAGCATAATCCTCACTTTTCCCTCCTGGCACTTTCCCTGTACGGGATACCGCAAGACGTTTCTGTACATTGGGCACAGCGCTCTGCAGGGTGTTAGCAGAGAGTTTCCCGGGAAGTGAAACCCTATATCGGAGACACTGAGAAGAAGCCCCAATGTTCCCTCCAGGCACTTTCAGTGTGGGTGCCTTCTCCACGTGGTTCCTGGTTTCACTGCAGCTCTGAAGAGAATGTTAGCAAAGAGGTAATCGGGACAGTGCAAACAGTACTCAAAGACAGGGAGAGCAAGTTCTCTCGGCACTTTGGATGTGGGACATACAGCGAGATGTTTGCTGCTTTTACATTTGGCTGTTGGGAGATTTACAGCACAAAGATATCTAGTTGATTTGAAGCAGTTCCGAGAAAGTCTAAGCATAATCCTCACTTTTCCCTCCTGGCACTTTCCCTGTACGGGATACCGCAAGACGTTTCTGTATATTGGGCACAGCGCTCTGCAGGGTGTTAGCAGAGAGTTTCCCGGGACAGTGAAACCCTATGTCAGAGACACTGAGAAGAAGCCCCAATGTTCCCTCCAGGCACTTTCAGTGTGGGTGCCTTCTCCACGTGGTTCCTGGTTTCACTGCAGCTCTGAAGAGAATGTTAGCAAAGAGGTAATCGGGACAGTGCAAACAGTACTCAAAGACAGGGAGAGCAAGCTCTGTCTTGGCACTTTGGATGTGGGACATACAGCGAGATGTTTGCTGCTTTTACATTTGGCTGTTGGGAGATTTACAGCACAAAGATATCTAGTTGATTTGAAGCAGTTCCGAGAAAGTCTAAGCATAATCCTCACTTTTCCCTCCTGGCACTTTCCCTGTAGGGGATACCGCAAGACGTTTCTGTATATTGGGCACAGCGCTCTGCAGGGTGTTAGCAGAGAGTTTCCCGGGACAGTGAAACCCTATGTCAGAGACACTGAGAAGAAGCCCCAATGTTCCCTCCAGGCACTTTCAGTGTGGGTGCCTTCTCCACGTGGTTCCTGGTTTCACTGCAGCTCTGAAGAGAATGTTAGCAAAGAGGTAATCGGGACAGTGCAAACAGTACTCAAAGACAGGGAGAGCAAGCTCTACATTACTCTCTTGGCATTTTGGATGTGGGACATACAGCGAGATGTTTGCTGCTTTTACATTTGGCTGTTGGGAGATTTACAGCACAAAGATATCTAGTTGATTTGAAGCAGTTCCGAGAAAGTCTAAGCAAAATCCTCACTTTTCCCTCCTGGCACTTTCCCTGTAGGAGATACCGCAAGACGTTTCTGTATATTGGGCACAGCGCTCTGCAGGGTGTTAGCAGAGAGTTTCCCGGGACAGTGAAACCCTATATCAGAGACACTGAGAAGAAGCCCCAATGTTCCTTCCAGGCACTTTCAGTGTGGGTGCCTTCTCCACGTGGTTCCTGGTTTCACTGCAGCTCTGAAGAGAATGTTAGCAAAGAGGTAATCGGGACAGTGCAAACAGTACTCAAAGACAGGGAGAGCAAGCTCTACATTACTCTCTTGGCACTTTGGATGTGGGACATACAGCGAGATGTTTGCTGCTTTTACATTTGGCTGTTGGGAGATTTACAGCACAAAGATATCTAGTTGATTTGAAGCAGTTCCGAGAAAGTCTAAGCATAATCCTCACTTTTCCCTCCTGGCACTTTCCCTGTAGGAGATACCGCAAGACGTTTCTGTATATTGGGCACAGCGCTCTGCAGGGTGTTAGCAGAGAGTTTCCCGGGACAGTGAAACCCTATGTCAGAGACACTGAGAAGAAGCCCCAATGTTCCCTCCAGGCACTTTCAGTGTGGGTGCCTTCTCCACGTGGTTCCCGGTTTCACTGCAGCTCTGAAGAGAATGTTAGCAAAGAGGTAATCGGGACAGTGCAAACAGTACTCAAAGACAGGGAGAGCAAGCTCTCTCTTGGCACTTTGGATGTGGGACATACAGCGAGATGTTTGCTGCTTTTACATTTGGCTGTTGGGAGATTTACAGCACAAAGATATCTAGTTGATTTGAAGCAGTTCCGAGAAAGTCTAAGCATAATCCTCACTTTTCCCTCCTGGCACTTTCCCTGTAGGGGATACCGCAAGACGTTTCTGTATATTGGGCACAGCGCTCTGCAGGGTGTTAGCAGAGAGTTTCCCGGGACAGTGAAACCCTATGTCAGAGACACTGAGAAGAAGCCCCAATGTTCCCTCCAGGCACTTTCAGTGTGGGTGCCTTCTCCACGTGGTTCCTGGTTTCACTGCAGCTCTGAAGAGAATGTTAGCAAAGAGGTAATCGGGACAGTGCAAACAGTACTCAAAGACAGGGAGAGCAAGCTCTATATTACTCTCTTGGCACTTTGGATGTGGGACATACAGCGAGATGTTTGCTGCTTTTACATTTGGCTGTTGGGAGATTTACAGCACAAAGATATCTAGTTGATTTGAAGCAGTTCCGAGAAAGTCTAAGCATAATCCTCACTTTTCCCTCCTGGCACTTTCCCTGTAGGAGATACCGCAAGACGTTTCTGTATATTGGGCACAGCACTCTGCAGGGTGTTAGCAGAGAGTTTCCCGGGACAGTGAAACCCTATGTCAGAGACACTGAGAAGAAGCCCCAATGTTCCCTCCAGGCACTTTCAGTGTGGGTGCCTTCTCCACGTGGTTCCTGGTTTCACTGCAGCTCTGAAGAGAATGTTAGCAAAGAGGTAATCGGGACAGTGCAAACAGTACTCAAAGACAGGGAGAGCAAGTTCTCTCGGCACTTTGGATGTGGGACATACAGCGAGATGTTTGCTGCTTTTACATTTGGCTGTTGGGAGATTTACAGCACAAAGATATCTAGTTGATTTGAAGCAGTTCCGAGAAAGTCTAAGCATAATCCTCACTTTTCCCTCCTGGCACTTTCCCTGTAGGGGATACCGCAAGACGTTTCTGTACATTGGGCACAGCGCTCTGCAGGGTGTTAGCAGAGAGTTTCCCGGGACAGTGAAACCCTATATCGGAGACACTGAGAAGAAGCCCCAGTGTTCCCTCCAGGCACTTTCAGTGTGGGTGCCTTCTCCACGTGGTTCCTGGTTTCACTGCAGCTCTGAAGAGAATGTTAGCAAAGAGGTAATCGGGACAGTGCAAACAGTACTCAAAGACAGGGAGAGCAAGCTCTACATTACTCTCTTGGCACTTTGGATGTGGGACATACAGCGAGATGTTTGCTGCTTTTACGTTTGGCTGTTGGGAGATTTACAGCACAAAGATATCTAGTTGATTTGAAGCAGTTCCGAGAAAGTCTAAACATAATCCTCACTTTTCCCTCCTGGCACTTTCCCTGTAGGAGATACCGCAAGACGTTTCTGTATATTGGGCACAGCGCTCTGCAGGGTGTTAGCAGAGAGTTTCCCGGGACAGTGAAACCCTATGTCAGAGACAGTGAGAAGAAGCCCCAATGTTCCCTCCAGGCACTTTCAGTGTGGGTGCCTTCTCCACGTGGTTCCTGGTTTCACTGCAGCTCTGAAGAGAATGTTAGCAAAGAGGTAATCGGGACAGTGCAAACAGTACTCAAAGACAGGGAGAGCAAGCTCTACATTACTCTCTTGGCACTTTGGATGTGGGACATACAGCGAGATGTTTGCTGCTTTTACATTTGGCTGTTGGGAGATTTACAGCACAAAGATATCTAGTTGATTTGAAGCAGTTCCGAGAAAGTCTAAGCATAATCCTCACTTTTCCCTCCTGGCACTTTCCCTGTAGGAGATACCGCAAGACGTTTCTGTATATTGGGCACAGCGCTCTGCAGGGTGTTAGCAGAGAGTTTCCCGGGACAGTGAAACCCTATGTCAGAGACACTGAGAAGAAGCCCCAATGTTCCCTCCAGGCACTTTCAGTGTGGGTGCCTTCTCCACGTGGTTCCTGGCTCTTTGGGCGTGGGACCAGTCTCCAGACATATGGCCATTTTTGTGCCTGGCGCAGCGCCAAGTGGGAAAGGGTGGTTTTGAGGCTGAAAGCGCGAGAAAAGCCTGCAGCCCCCAGTTTGTGTGGGGCTACGCAAGCTGTTCCCAAAGAGCTTTAGAACAAGGCATAGTTTTCCCTGCTGGCTCTTTGGGCGTGGGACCAATCTCCAGACATATGGCCATTTTTGGGCCTGGCGCGGCGCCATGTGGGAAAGTGTGCCTTTGAGGCTAAAGAGAGCAGGAAAGCCTGCAGCCCCCAGGTGTGTGGGGCTACGCAAACGTTTCCCAAAGAGCTTTAGAACAAGGCATAGTTTTCCCTGCTGGCTCTTTGGGCTTGGGACCAACCTCCAGACATATGGCCATTTTTGGGCCTGGCGTGACGCCATGTGGGAAAGGGTGGTTTTGAGGCTGAAGGCAGCAGGAAAGCCTGCAGCCCCCAGGTGTGTGGGGCTACGCAAGCGGTTCCCAAAGAGCTTTAGAACAAGGCATATTTTTCCCTGCTGGCTCTTTGGGCGTGGGACCAACCTCCAGACATATGGCCATTTTTGGGCCTGGCGTGACGCCATGTGGGAAAGGGTGGTTTTGAGGCTCAAGGTGCCAGAAAAGCCTGCAGCCCCCAGTTTGTGTGGGGCTACGCAAGCGGTTCCCAAAGAGCTTTAGAACAAGGCATAGTTTTCCCTGCTGGCTCTTTGTGAAAGGGACCATCTCCAGACATATGGCCATTTTTGTGCCTGGCGCGGAGCCATGTGGGAAAGGGTGGTTTTGAGGCTGAAGGCAGCAGGAAAGCCTGCAGCCCCCAGGTGTGTGGGGCTACGCAAGCAGTTCCCAAAGAGCTTTAGAACAAGGCATAGCTTTCCCTGCTGGCTTTTTGGGCGTGGGACCAACCTCCAGACATATGGCCATTTTTGTGCCTGGCGTGACGCCATGTGGGAAAGGGTGGTTTTGAGGCTGAAGGTGCCAGAAAAGCCTGCAGCCCCCAGGTCTGTGGGGCTACGCAAGCGGTTCCCAAAGAGCTTTAGAACAAGGCATAGTTTTCCCTGCTGGCTCTTTGGGCGTGGGACCAGTCTCCAGACATATGGCCATTTTTGGGCCTGGCGCGGGGCCAAGTGGGAAAGGGTGGTTTTGAGGCTGAAGGCAGCAGGAAAGCCTGCAGCCCCCAGGTGTGTGGGGCTACGGAAGCAGTTCGCAAAGACCTTCAGATCAAGGTGTAGTTTTCCCTGCTGGCTCTTTGGGCGTGGAACATATCTCCAGATATATGGCCATTTTTGGGCCTGGCGCGGCGCCATGTGGGAAATGGTCGTTTTGAGGCTGAAGGCAGCAGGAAAGCCTGCAGCCCCCAGGTGTGCGGGGCTACGCAAGGGTTTCCCAAAGAGCTTTAGAACAAGGCATAGTATTCCCTGCTGGCTCTTTGGGCGTGGGACCAACCTCCAGACATATGGCCATTTTTGGGCCTGGCGTGACGCCATGTGGGAAAGGGTGGTTTTGAGGCTGAAGGTACCAGAAAAGCCTGCAGCCCCCAGGTCTGTGGGGCTATGCAAGCGGTTCCCAAAGAGCTTTAGAACAAGGCATAGTTTTCCCTGCTGGCTCTTTGGGCGTGGGACCAGTCTCCAGACATATGGCCATTTTTGGGCCTGGCGTGGCGCCAAGTGGGAAAGGGTGGTTTTGAGGCTGAAGGCAGCAAGAAAGCCTGCAGCCCCCAGGTGTGTGGGGCTACGCAAGCGGTTCCCAAAGAACTTTAGAACAAGGCATAGTTTTCCCTGCTGGCTCTTTGGGCGTGGGACCAGTCTCCAGACATATGGCCATTTTTGGGCCTGGCGTGACGCCATGTGGGAAAGGGTGGTTTTGAGGCTGAAGGTACCAGAAAAGCCTGCAGCCCCCAGGTCTGTGGGGCTATGCAAGCGGTTCCCAAAGAGCTTTAGAACAAGGCATAGTTTTCCCTGCTGGATCTTTGGGCGTGGGACCAGTCTCCAGACATATGCCCATTTTTGGGCCTGGCGCGGGGCAAAGTGGGAAAGGGTGGTTTTGAGGCTGAAGGCAGCAAGAAAGCCTGCAGCCCCCAGGTGTGTGGGGCTACGCAAGCGGTTCCCAAAGAGCTTTAGAACAATGCATAGTTTTCCCTGCTGGCTCTTTGGGCGTGGGACCAGTCTCCAGATATATGGCCATTTTTGGGCCTGGCGTGGCGCCAAGTGGGAAAGGGTGGTTTTGAGGCTGAAGGCAGCAGAAAAGCCTGCAGCCCCCAGGTGTGTGGGGCTACGCAAGCGGTTCCCAAAGAGCTTTAGAACAAGGCATAGTTTTCCCTGCTGGCTCTTTCGGTGTAGGACCAATCTCCAGACATATGGCTATTTTTGAGCCTGGCTTGGCGCCAAGTGGGAAAGGGTGGTTTTGAGGCTGAAGGCAGCAGGAAAGCCTGCAGCCCCCAGGTCTGTGGGGCTACGCAAGCGGTTCCCAAAGAGCTTTAGAACAAGGCATAGTTTTCCCTGCTGGCTCTTTGGGCGTGGGACCAGTCTCCAGACATATGGCCATTTTTGGGCCTGGCTTGGCGCCAAGTGGGAAAGGGTGGTTTTGAGGCTGAAGGCAGCAGGAAAGCCTGCAGCCCGCAGGTCTGTGGGGCCACGCAAGCTGTTTCCAAAGAGCTTAAGAACAAGGCATAGTTTTCCCTGCTGGCTCTTTGGGCGTGGGACCAAACTCCAGACATATGGCCATTTTTGGGCCTGGCGCGGGGCCAAGTGGGAAAGGGTGCTTTTGAGGCTGAAGGCAGCAGGAAAGCCTGCACCCCCCAGGTCTGTGGCGCCACGCAAGCGGTTCCCAAACAGATTTAGAACAAGGCATAGTTTTCCCTGCTGGCTCTTTGGGCGTGGGACCAGTCTCCAGACATATGGCCATTTTTCTGCCTGGCGCGGCGCCAAGTGTGAAAGGGTGGTTTTGAGGCTGAAGGTGCCAGAAAAACCTGCAGCCCGCAGATGTGTGGGGCTACGCAAGCGGTTCCCAAAGAGCTTTAGAACAAGGCATAGTTTTCCCTGCTGGCTCTTTAGGCGTGGGACCAGTCTCCAGACATATGGCCATTTTTGTGCCTGGCTTGGCGCCATGTGGGAAAGGGTGGTTTTGAGGCTGAAGGCAGCAGGAAAGCCTGCAGCCCCCAGGTGTGTGGGGCTACGCAAGCGGTTCCCAAAGAGCTTTAGAACAAGGCATAGTTTTCCCTGCTGGCTCTTTGGGCGTGGGACCAATCTCCAGACATATGGCCATTTTTGTGCCTGGCGTGACGCCAAGTTGCACAGGATGGTTTTGAGGCTGAAGGCAGCAGGAAAGCCTGCAGCCCCCAGGTGTGTGGGGCTACGCAAGCGTTTCCCAAAGAGCTTTAGAACAAGGCATAGTTTTCCCTGCTGGCTCTTTGGGAAAGGGACCAGTCTCCAGAAATATAGCCATTTTTGTGCCTGGCGGGACGCCAAGTGGGAAAGGGTGGTTTTGAGGCTGAAGGCAGCAGGAAAGCCTGCAGCCCCCAGGTCTGTGGGGCCACGCAAGCTGTTCACAAAGAGCTTTAGAACAAGGCATAGTTTTCCCTGCTGGCTCTTTGGGCGTGGGACCAACCTCCAGACATATGGCCATTTTTGTGCCTGGCGTGACGCCATGTGGGAAAGGGTGGTTTTGAGGCTGAAGGTGCCAGAAAAGACTGCAGCCCCCAGGTCTGTGGGGCTACGCAAGCGGTTCCCAAAGAGCTTTAGAACAAGGCATAGTTTTCCCTGCTGGCTCTTTGGGCGTGGGACCAGTCTCCAGACATATGGCCATTTTTGGGCCTGGCGCGGCGCCAAGTGGGAAAGGGTGGTTTTGAGGCTGAAGGCAGCAGGAAAGCCTGCAGCCCCCAGGTCTGTGGGGCTACGCAAGCGGTTCCCAAAGAGCTTTAGAACAAGGCATAGTTTTCCCTGCTGGCTCTTTCGGTGTAGGACCAATCTCCAGACATATGGCCATTTTTGGGCCTGGCGCGGCGCCATGTGGGAAAGTGTGCCTTTGAGGCTAAAGAGAGCAGGAAAGCCTGCAGCCCCCAGGTGTGTGGGGCTACGCAAGCGTTTCCCAAAGAGCTTTAGAACAAGGCATAGTTTTCCCTGCTGGCTCTTTGGGCTTGGGACCAACCTCCAGACATATGGCCATTTTTGGGCCTGGCGTGACGCCATGTGGGAAAGGGTGGTTTTGAGGCTGAAGGCAGCAGGAAAGCCTGCAGCCCCCAGGTGTGTGGGGCTACACAAGCGGTTCCCAAAGAGCTTTAGAACAAGGCATATTTTTCCCTGCTGGCTCTTTGGGCGTGGGACCAACCTCCAGACATATGGCCATTTTTGGGCCTGGCGTGACGCCATGTGGGAAAGGGTGGTTTTGAGGCTCAAGGTGCCAGAAAAGCCTGCAGCCCCCAGTTTGTGTGGGGCTACGCAAGCGGTTCCCAAAGAGCTTTAGAACAAGGCATAGTTTTCCCTGCTGGCTCTTTGTGAAAGGGACCAGTCTCCAGACATATGGCCATTTTTGTGCCTGGCGTGACGCCATGTGGGAAAGGGTGGTTTTGAGGCTGAAGGCAGCAGGAAAGCCTGCAGCCCCCAGGTGTGTGGGGCTACGGAAGCAGTTCGCAAAGACCTTCAGATCAAGGTGTAGTTTTCCCTGCTGGCTCTTTGGGCGTGGAACATATCTCCAGATATATGGCCATTTTTGGGCCTGGCGCGGCGCCATGTGGGAAATGGTCGTTTTGAGGCTGAAGGCAGCAGGAAAGCCTGCAGCCCCCAGGTGTGTGGGGCTACGCAAGCGTTTCCCAAAGAGCTTTAGAACAAGGCATAGTTTTCCCTGCTGGCTCTTTGGGCGTGGGACCAACCTCCAGACATATGGCCATTTTTGGGCCTGGCGTGACGCCATGTGGGAAAGGGTGGTTTTGAGGCTGAAGGTACCAGAAAAGCCTGCAGCCCCCAGGTCTCTGGGGCTATGCAAGCGGTTCCCAAAGAGCTTTAGAACAAGGCATAGTTTTCCCTGCTGGCTCTTTGGGCGTGGGACCAGTCTCCAGACATATGGCCATTTTTGGGCCTGGCGCGGGGCCAAGTGGGAAAGGGTGGTTTTGAGGCTGAAGGCAGCAAGAAAGCCTGCAGCCCCCAGGTCTGTGGGGCTACGCAAGCGGTTCCCAAAGAGCTTTAGAACAAGGCATAGTTTTCCCTGCTGGCTCTTTGGGCGTGGGACCAGTCTCCAGACATATGGCCATTTTTGGGCCTGGCGTGACGCCATGTGGGAAAGGGTGGTTTTGAGGCTGAAGGTGCCAGAAAAGCCTGCAGCCCCCAGGTCTGTGGGGCTACGCAAGCGGTTCCCAAAGAGCTTTAGAACAAGGCATAGTTTTCCCTGCTGGCTCTTTGGGCGTGGGACCAGTCTCCAGACATATGGCCATTTTTGGGCCTGGCTTGGCGCCATGTGGGAAAGGGTGGTTTTGAGGCTGAAGGCAGCAGGAAAGCCTGCAGCCCCCAGGTGTGTGGGGCTATGCAAGCGGTTCCCAAAGAGCTTTAGAACAAGGCATAGTTTTCCCTGCTGGCTCTTTCGGTGTAGGACCAATCTCCAGACATATGGCTATTTTTGAGCCTGGCTTGGCGCCAAGTGGGAAAGGGTGGTTTTGAGGCTGAAGGCAGCAGGAAAGCCTGCAGCCCCCAGGTGTGTGGGGCTACGCAAGCGGTTCCCAAAGAGCTTTAGAACAAGGCATAGTTTTCCCTGCTGGCTCTTTGGGCGTGGGACCAGTCTCCAGACATATGGCCATTTTTGGGCCTGGCTTGGCGCCATGTGGGAAAGGGTGGTTTTGAGGCTGAAGGCAGCAGGAAAGCCTGCAGCCCCCAGGTGTGTGGGGCTACGCAAGCGTTTCCCAAAGAGCTTTAGAACAAGGCATAGTTTTCCCTGCTGGCTCTTTGGGCGTGGGACCAACCTCCAGACATATGGCCATTTTTGGGCCTGGCGTGACGCCATGTGGGAAAGGGTGGTTTTGAGGCTGAAGGTACCAGAAAAGCCTGCAGCCCCCAGGTCTCTGGGGCTATGCAAGCGGTTCCCAAAGAGCTTTAGAACAAGGCATAGTTTTCCCTGCTGGCTCTTTGGGCGTGGGACCAGTCTCCAGACATATGGCCATTTTTGGGCCTGGCGCGGGGCCAAGTGGGAAAGGGTGGTTTTGAGGCTGAAGGCAGCAAGAAAGCCTGCAGCCCCCAGGTCTGTGGGGCTACGCAAGCGGTTCCCAAAGAGCTTTAGAACAAGGCATAGTTTTCCCTGCTGGCTCTTTGGGCGTGGGACCAGTCTCCAGACATATGGCCATTTTTGGGCCTGGCGTGACGCCATGTGGGAAAGGGTGGTTTTGAGGCTGAAGGTGCCAGAAAAGCCTGCAGCCCCCAGGTCTGTGGGGCTACGCAAGCGGTTCCCAAAGAGCTTTAGAACAAGGCATAGTTTTCCCTGCTGGCTCTTTGGGCGTGGGACCAGTCTCCAGACATATGGCCATTTTTGGGCCTGGCTTGGCGCCATGTGGGAAAGGGTGGTTTTGAGGCTGAAGGCAGCAGGAAAGCCTGCAGCCCCCAGGTGTGTGGGGCTATGCAAGCGGTTCCCAAAGAGCTTTAGAACAAGGCATAGTTTTCCCTGCTGGCTCTTTCGGTGTAGGACCAATCTCCAGACATATGGCTATTTTTGAGCCTGGCTTGGCGCCAAGTGGGAAAGGGTGGTTTTGAGGCTGAAGGCAGCAGGAAAGCCTGCAGCCCCCAGGTGTGTGGGGCTACGCAAGCGGTTCCCAAAGAGCTTTAGAACAAGGCATAGTTTTCCCTGCTGGCTCTTTGGGCGTGGGACCAGTCTCCAGACATATGGCCATTTTTGGGCCTGGCTTGGCGCCAAGTGGGAAAGGGTGGTTTTGAGGCTGAAGGCAGCAGGAAAGCCTGCAGCCCGCAGGTCTGTGGGGCCACGCAAGCTGTTTCCAAAGAGCTTTAGAACAAGGCATAGTTTTCCCTGCTGGCTCTTTGGGCGTGGGACCAAACTCCAGACATATGGCCATTTTTGGGCCTGGCGCGGGGCCAAGTCGGAAAGGGTGCTTTTGAGGCTGAAGGCAGCAGGAAAGCCTGCACCCCCCAGGTCTGTGGGGCCACGCAAGCGGTTCCCAAACAGATTTAGAACAAGGCATAGTTTTCCCTGCTGGCTCTTTGGGCGTGGGACCAACCTCCAGACATATGGCGATTTTTGTGCCTGGCGTGACGCCATGTGGGAAAGGGTGGTTTTGAGGCTGAAGGCAGCAGGAAAGCCTGCAGCCCCCAGGTCTGTGGGGCTACGCAAGCGGTTCCCAAAGAGCTTTAGAACAAGGCACAGTTTTCCCTGCTGGCTCTTTGGGCGTGGGACCAGTCTCCAGACATATGGCCATTTTTGGGCCTGGCGCGGCGCCAAGTGGGAAAGGGTGGTTTTGAGGCTGAAGGCAGCAGGAAAGCCTGCAGCCCGCAATTGTGTGGGGCTACGCAAGCGGTTCCCAAAGAGCTTTAGAACAAGGCATAGTTTTCCCTGCTGGCTCTTTGGGCGTGGGACCAGTCTCCAGACATATGGCCATTTTTGGGCCTGGCGCGGGGCCAAGTGGGAAAGGGTGGTTTTGAGGCTGAAGGCAGCAAGAAAGCCTGCAGCCCCCAGGTCTGTGGGGCTACGCAAGCGGTTCCCAAAGAGCTTTAGAACAAGGCATAGTTTTCCCTGCTGGCTATTTGGGCGTGGGACCAACCTCCAGACATATGGCCATTTTTGGGCCTGGCGTGACGCCATGTGGGAAAGGGTGGTTTTGAGGCTGAAGGTGCCAGAAAAGCCTGCAGCCCCCAGGTCTGTGGGGCTACGCAAGCGGTTCCCAAAGAGCTTTAGAACAAGGCATAGTTTTCCCTGCTGGCTCTTTGGGAAAGGGACCAGTCTCCAGACATATGGCCATTTTTGGGCCTGGCTTGGCGCCATGTGGGAAAGGGTGGTTTTGAGGCTGAAGGCAGCAGGAAAGCCTGCAGCCCCCAGGTGTGTGGGGCTATGCAAGCGGTTCCCAAAGAGCTTTAGAACAAGGCATAGTTTTCCCTGCTGGCTCTTTCGGTGTAGGACCAATCTCCAGACATATGGCTATTTTTGAGCCTGGCTTGGCGCCAAGTGGGAAAGGGTGGTTTTGAGGCTGAAGGCAGCAGGAAAGCCTGCAGCCCCCAGGTGTGTGGGGCTACGCAAGCGGTTCCCAAAGAGCTTTAGAACAAGGCATAGTTTTCCCTGCTGGCTCTTTGGGCGTGGGACCAGTCTCCAGACATATGGCCATTTTTGGGCCTGGCTTGGCGCCAAGTGGGAAAGGGTGGTTTTGAGGCTGAAGGCAGCAGGAAAGCCTGCAGCCCGCAGGTCTGTGGGGCCACGCAAGCTGTTTCCAAAGAGCTTTAGAACAAGGCATAGTTTTCCCTGCTGGCTCTTTGGGCGTGGGACCAAACTCCAGACATATGGCCATTTTTGGGCCTGGCGCGGGGCCAAATGGGAAAGGGTGCTTTTGAGGCTGAAGGCAGCAGGAAAGCCTGCACCCCCCAGGTCTGTGGGGCCACGCAAGCGGTTCCCAAACAGATTTAGAACAAGGCATAGTTTTCCCTGCTGGCTCTTTGGGCGTGGGACCAACCTCCAGACATATGGCGATTTTTGTGCCTGGCGTGACGCCATGTGGGAAAGGGTGGTTTTGAGGCTGAAGGCAGCAGGAAAGCCTGCAGCCCCCAGGTCTGTGGGGCTACGCAAGCGGTTCCCAAAGAGCTTTAGAACAAGGCACAGTTTTCCCTGCTGGCTCTTTGGGCGTGGGACCAGTCTCCAGACATATGGCCATTTTTGGGCCTGGCGCGGCGCCAAGTGGGAAAGGGTGGTTTTGAGGCTGAAGGCAGCAGGAAAGCCTGCAGCCCGCAATTGTGTGGGGCTACGCAAGCGGTTCCCAAAGAGCTTTAGAACAAGGCATAGTTTTCCCTGCTGGCTCTTTGGGCGTGGGACCAGTCTCCAGACATATGGCCATTTTTCTGCCTGGCGCAGCGCCAAGTGTGAAAGGGTGGTTTTGAGGCTGAAGGTGCCAGAAAAACCTGCAGCCCCCAGGTGTGTGGGGCTACGCAAGCGGTTCCCAAAGAGCTTTAGAACAAGGCATAGTTTTCCCTGCTGGATCTTTGGGCGTGGGACCAGTCTCCAGACATATGCCCATTTTTGGGCCTGGCGCGGGGCAAAGTGGGAAAGGGTGGTTTTGAGGCTGAAGGCAGCAAGAAAGCCTGCAGCCCCCAGGTGTGTGGGGCTACGCAAGCGGTTCCCAAAGAGCTTTAGAACAATGCATAGTTTTCCCTGCTGGCTCTTTGGGCGTGGGACCAGTCTCCAGATATATGGCCATTTTTGGGCCTGGCGTGGCGCCAAGTGGGAAAGGGTGGTTTTGAGGCTGAAGGCAGCAGAAAAGCCTGCAGCCCCCAGGTGTGTGGGGCTACGCAAGCGGTTCCCAAAGAGCTTTAGAACAAGGCATAGTTTTCCCTGCTGGCTCTTTCGGTGTAGGACCAATCTCCAGACATATGGCTATTTTTGAGCCTGGCTTGGCGCCAAGTGGGAAAGGGTGGTTTTGAGGCTGAAGGCAGCAGGAAAGCCTGCAGCCCCCAGGTCTGTGGGGCTACGCAAGCGGTTCCCAAAGAGCTTTAGAACAAGGCATAGTTTTCCCTGCTGGCTCTTTGGGCGTGGGACCAGTCTCCAGACATATGGCCATTTTTGGGCCTGGCTTGGCGCCAAGTGGGAAAGGGTGGTTTTGAGGCTGAAGGCAGCAGGAAAGCCTGCAGCCCGCAGGTCTGTGGGGCCACGCAAGCTGTTTCCAAAGAGCTTAAGAACAAGGCATAGTTTTCCCTGCTGGCTCTTTGGGCGTGGGACCAAACTCCAGACATATGGCCATTTTTGGGCCTGGCGCGGGGCCAAGTGGGAAAGGGTGCTTTTGAGGCTGAAGGCAGCAGGAAAGCCTGCACCCCCCAGGTCTGTGGCGCCACGCAAGCGGTTCCCAAACAGATTTAGAACAAGGCATAGTTTTCCCTGCTGGCTCTTTGGGCGTGGGACCAGTCTCCAGACATATGGCCATTTTTCTGCCTGGCGCGGCGCCAAGTGTGAAAGGGTGGTTTTGAGGCTGAAGGTGCCAGAAAAACCTGCAGCCCGCAGATGTGTGGGGCTACGCAAGCGGTTCCCAAAGAGCTTTAGAACAAGGCATAGTTTTCCCTGCTGGCTCTTTAGGCGTGGGACCAGTCTCCAGACATATGGCCATTTTTGTGCCTGGCTTGGCGCCATGTGGGAAAGGGTGGTTTTGAGGCTGAAGGCAGCAGGAAAGCCTGCAGCCCCCAGGTGTGTGGGGCTACGCAAGCGGTTCCCAAAGAGCTTTAGAACAAGGCATAGTTTTCCCTGCTGGCTCTTTGGGCGTGGGACCAATCTCCAGACATATGGCCATTTTTGTGCCTGGCGTGACGCCAAGTTGCACAGGATGGTTTTGAGGCTGAAGGCAGCAGTAAAGCCTGCAGCCCCCAGGTGTGTGGGGCTACGCAAGCGTTTCCCAAAGAGCTTTAGAACAAGGCATAGTTTTCCCTGCTGGCTCTTTGGGAAAGGGACCAGTCTCCAGAAATATAGCCATTTTTGTGCCTGGCGGGACGCCAAGTGGGAAAGGGTGGTTTTGAGGCTGAAGGCAGCAGGAAAGCCTGCAGCCCCCAGGTCTGTGGGGCCACGCAAGCTGTTCACAAAGAGCTTTAGAACAAGGCATAGTTTTCCCTGCTGGCTCTTTGGGCGTGGGACCAACCTCCAGACATATGGCCATTTTTGTGCCTGGCGTGACGCCATGTGGGAAAGGGTGGTTTTGAGGCTGAAGGTGCCAGAAAAGACTGCAGCCCCCAGGTCTGTGGGGCTACGCAAGCGGTTCCCAAAGAGCTTTAGAACAAGGCATAGTTTTCCCTGCTGGCTCTTTGGGCGTGGGACCAGTCTCCAGACATATGGCCATTTTTGGGCCTGGCGCGGCGCCAAGTGGGAAAGGGTGGTTTTGAGGCTGAAGGCAGCAGGAAAGCCTGCAGCCCCCAGGTCTGTGGGGCTACGCAAGCGGTTCCCAAAGAGCTTTAGAACAAGGCATAGTTTTCCCTGCTGGCTCTTTCGGTGTAGGACCAATCTCCAGACATATGGCCATTTTTGGGCCTGGCGCGGCGCCATGTGGGAAAGTGTGCCTTTGAGGCTAAAGAGAGCAGGAAAGCCTGCAGCCCCCAGGTGTGTGGGGCTACGCAAGCGTTTCCCAAAGAGCTTTAGAACAAGGCATAGTTTTCCCTGCTGGCTCTTTGGGCTTGGGACCAACCTCCAGACATATGGCCATTTTTGGGCCTGGCGTGACGCCATGTGGGAAAGGGTGGTTTTGAGGCTGAAGGCAGCAGGAAAGCCTGCAGCCCCCAGGTGTGTGGGGCTACGCAAGCGGTTCCCAAAGAGCTTTAGAACAAGGCATATTTTTCCCTGCTGGCTCTTTGGGCGTGGGACCAACCTCCAGACATATGGCCATTTTTGGGCCTGGCGTGACGCCATGTGGGAAAGGGTGGTTTTGAGGCTCAAGGTGCCAGAAAAGCCTGCAGCCCCCAGTTTGTGTGGGGCTACGCAAGCGGTTCCCAAAGAGCTTTAGAACAAGGCATAGTTTTCCCTGCTGGCTCTTTGTGAAAGGGACCAGTCTCCAGACATATGGCCATTTTTGTGCCTGGCGTGACGCCATGTGGGAAAGGGTGGTTTTGAGGCTGAAGGCAGCAGGAAAGCCTGCAGCCCCCAGGTGTGTGGGGCTACGGAAGCAGTTCGCAAAGACCTTCAGATCAAGGTGTAGTTTTCCCTGCTGGCTCTTTGGGCGTGGAACATATCTCCAGATATATGGCCATTTTTGGGCCTGGCGCGGCGCCATGTGGGAAATGGTCGTTTTGAGGCTGAAGGCAGCAGGAAAGCCTGCAGCCCCCAGGTGTGTGGGGCTACGCAAGCGTTTCCCAAAGAGCTTTAGAACAAGGCATAGTTTTCCCTGCTGGCTCTTTGGGCGTGGGACCAACCTCCAGACATATGGCCATTTTTGGGCCTGGCGTGACGCCATGTGGGAAAGGGTGGTTTTGAGGCTGAAGGTACCAGAAAAGCCTGCAGCCCCCAGGTCTCTGGGGCTATGCAAGCGGTTCCCAAAGAGCTTTAGAACAAGGCATAGTTTTCCCTGCTGGCTCTTTGGGCGTGGGACCAGTCTCCAGACATATGGCCATTTTTGGGCCTGGCGCGGGGCCAAGTGGGAAAGGGTGGTTTTGAGGCTGAAGGCAGCAAGAAAGCCTGCAGCCCCCAGGTCTGTGGGGCTACGCAAGCGGTTCCCAAAGAGCTTTAGAACAAGGCATAGTTTTCCCTGCTGGCTCTTTGGGCGTGGGACCAGTCTCCAGACATATGGCCATTTTTGGGCCTGGCGTGACGCCATGTGGGAAAGGGTGGTTTTGAGGCTGAAGGTGCCAGAAAAGCCTGCAGCCCCCAGGTCTGTGGGGCTACGCAAGCGGTTCCCAAAGAGCTTTAGAACAAGGCATAGTTTTCCCTGCTGGCTCTTTGGGCGTGGGACCAGTCTCCAGACATATGGCCATTTTTGGGCCTGGCTTGGCGCCATGTGGGAAAGGGTGGTTTTGAGGCTGAAGGCAGCAGGAAAGCCTGCAGCCCCCAGGTGTGTGGGGCTATGCAAGCGGTTCCCAAAGAGCTTTAGAACAAGGCATAGTTTTCCCTGCTGGCTCTTTCGGTGTAGGACCAATCTCCAGACATATGGCTATTTTTGAGCCTGGCTTGGCGCCAAGTGGGAAAGGGTGGTTTTGAGGCTGAAGGCAGCAGGAAAGCCTGCAGCCCCCAGGTGTGTGGGGCTACGCAAGCGGTTCCCAAAGAGCTTTAGAACAAGGCATAGTTTTCCCTGCTGGCTCTTTGGGCGTGGGACCAGTCTCCAGACATATGGCCATTTTTGGGCCTGGCTTGGCGCCAAGTGGGAAAGGGTGGTTTTGAGGCTGAAGGCAGCAGGAAAGCCTGCAGCCCGCAGGTCTGTGGGGCCACGCAAGCTGTTTCCAAAGAGCTTTAGAACAAGGCATAGTTTTCCCTGCTGGCTCTTTGGGCGTGGGACCAAACTCCAGACATATGGCCATTTTTGGGCCTGGCGCGGGGCCAAGTCGGAAAGGGTGCTTTTGAGGCTGAAGGCAGCAGGAAAGCCTGCACCCCCCAGGTCTGTGGGGCCACGCAAGCGGTTCCCAAACAGATTTAGAACAAGGCATAGTTTTCCCTGCTGGCTCTTTGGGCGTGGGACCAACCTCCAGACATATGGCGATTTTTGTGCCTGGCGTGACGCCATGTGGGAAAGGGTGGTTTTGAGGCTGAAGGCAGCAGGAAAGCCTGCAGCCCCCAGGTCTGTGGGGCTACGCAAGCGGTTCCCAAAGAGCTTTAGAACAAGGCACAGTTTTCCCTGCTGGCTCTTTGGGCGTGGGACCAGTCTCCAGACATATGGCCATTTTTGGGCCTGGCGCGGCTCCAAGTGGGAAAGGGTGGTTTTGAGGCTGAAGGCAGCAGGAAAGCCTGCAGCCCGCAATTGTGTGGGGCTACGCAAGCGGTTCCCAAAGAGCTTTAGAACAAGGCATAGTTTTCCCTGCTGGCTCTTTGGGCGTGGGACCAGTCTCCAGACATATGGCCATTTTTGGGCCTGGCGCGGGGCCAAGTGGGAAAGGGTGGTTTTGAGGCTGAAGGCAGCAAGAAAGCCTGCAGCCCCCAGGTCTGTGGGGCTACGCAAGCGGTTCCCAAAGAGCTTTAGAACAAGGCATAGTTTTCCCTGCTGGCTATTTGGGCGTGGGACCAACCTCCAGACATATGGCCATTTTTGGGCCTGGCGTGACGCCATGTGGGAAAGGGTGGTTTTGAGGCTGAAGGTGCCAGAAAAGCCTGCAGCCCCCAGGTCTGTGGGGCTACGCAAGCGGTTCCCAAAGAGCTTTAGAACAAGGCATAGTTTTCCCTGCTGGCTCTTTGGGCGTGGGACCAGTCTCCAGACATATGGCCATTTTTGTTCCTGGCGCGGGGCCAAGTGGGAAAGGGTGGTTTTGAGGCTGAAGGCAGCAAGAAAGCCTGCAGCCCCCAGGTCTGTGGGGCTACGCAAGCGGTTCCCAAAGAGCTTTAGAACAAGGCATAGTTTTCCCTGCTGGCTCTTTGGGCGTGGGACCAGTCTCCAGACATATGGCCATTTTTGGGCCTGGCGTGGCGCCAAGTGGGAAAGTGTGCCTTTGAGGCTAAAGAGAGCAGGAAAGCCTGCAGCCCCCAGGTGTGTGGGGCTACGCAAGCGGTTCCCAAAGAGCTTTAGAACAAGGCATAGTTTTCCCTGCTGGCTATTTGGGCGTGGGACCAACCTCCAGACATATGGCCATTTTTCTGCCTGGCGCAGCGCCAAGTGTGAAAGGGTGGTTTTGAGGCTGAAGGTGCCAGAAAAACCTGCAGCCCCCAGGTGTGTGGGGCTACGCAAGCGGTTCCCAAAGAGCTTTAGAACAAGGCATAGTTTTCCCTGCTGGCTCTTTGGGCGTGGGACCAGTCTCCAGACATATGGCCATTTTTGTGCCTGGCTTGGCGCCATGTGGGAAAGGGTGGTTTTGAGGCTGAAGGCAGCAGGAAAGCCTGCAGCCCCCAGGTGTGTGGGGCTACGCAAGCGGTTCCCAAAGAGCTTTAGAACAAGGCACAGTTTTCCCTGCTGGCTCTTTGGGCGTGGGACCAATCTCCAGACATATGGCCATTTTTGTGCCTGGCGTGACGCCAAGTTGCACAGGATGGTTTTGAGGCTGAAGGCAGCAGGAAAGCCTGCAGCCCCCAGGTGTGTGGGGCTACGCAAGCGTTTCCCAAAGAGCTTTAGAACAAGGCATAGTTTTCCCTGCTGGCTCTTTGGGAAAGGGACCAGTCTCCAGAAATATAGCCATTTTTGTGCCTGGCGGGACGCCAAGTGGGAAAGGGTGGTTTTGAAGCTGAAGGTGCCAGAAAAGCCTGCAGCCCCGAGGTGTGTGGGGCTACGCAAGCGGTTCCCAAAGAGCTTTAGAACAAGGCATAGTTTTCCCTGCTGGCTCTTTGGGCGTGGGACCAACCTCCAGACATATGGCCATTTTTGGGCCTGGCGTGACGCCATGTGGGAAAGGGTGGTTTTGAGGCTGAAGGTACCAGAAAAGCCTGCAGCCCCCAGGTGTGTGGGGCTACGCAAGCGGTTCCCAAAGAGCTTTAGAACAAGGCATAGTTTTCCCTGCTGGCTCTTTGGGCGTGGGACCAGTCTCCAGACATATGGCCATTTTTGTTCCTGGCGCGGGGCCAAGTGGGAAAGGGTGGTTTTGAGGCTGAAGGCAGCAAGAAAGCCTGCAGCCCCCAGGTCTGTGGGGCTACGCAAGCGGTTCCCAAAGAGCTTTAGAACAAGGCATAGTTTTCCCTGCTGGCTCTTTGGGCGTGGGACCAGTCTCCAGACATATGGCCATTTTTAGGCCTGGCGTGGCGCCAAGTGGGAAAGGGTGGTTTTGAGGCTGAAGGCAGCAGGAAAGCCTGCAGCCCCCAGGTGTGTGGGGCTACGCAAGCGGTTCCCAAAGAGCTTTAGAACAAGGCATAGTTTTCCCTGCTGGCTATTTGGGCGTGGGACCAACCTCCAGACATATGGCCATTTTTGGGCCTGGCGTGACGCCATGTGGGAAAGGGTGGTTTTGAGGCTAAAGGTGCCAGAAAAGCCTGCAGCCCCCAGGTGTGTGGGGCTACGCAAGCGGTTCCCAAAGAGCTTTAGAACAAGGCATAGTTTTCCCTGCTGGCTCTTTGGGCGTGGGACCAGTCTCCAGACATATGGCCATTTTTGGGCCTGGCTTGGCGCCATGTGGGAAAGGGTGGTTTTGAGGCTGAAGGCAGCAGGAAAGCCTGCAGCCCCCAGGTGTGTGGGGCTATGCAAGCGGTTCCCAAAGAGCTTTAGAACAAGGCATAGTTTTCCCTGCTGGCTCTTTCGGTGTAGGACCAATCTCCAGACATATGGATATTTTTGAGCCTGGCTTGGCGCCAAGTGGGAAAGGGTGGTTTTGAGGCTGAAGGCAGCAGGAAAGCCTGCAGCCCGCAGGTCTGTGGGGCCACGCAAGCTGTTCCCAAAGAGCTTTAGAACAAGGCATAGTTTTCCCTGCTGGCTCTTTGGGCGTGGGACCAACCTCCAGACATATGGCCATTTTTGGGCCTGGCGCGGGGCCAAGTGGGAAAGGGTGCTTTTGAGGCTGAAGGCAGCAGGAAAGCCTGCACCCCCCAGGTGTGTGGGGCCACGCAAGCGGTTCCCAAACAGATTTAGAACAAGGCATAGTTTTCCCTGCTGGCTCTTTGGGCGTGGGACCAACCTCCAGACATATGGCGATTTTTGTGCCTGGCGTGACGCCATGTGGGAAAGGGTGGTTTTGAGGCTGAAGGCAGCAGGAAAGCCTGCAGCCCCCAGGTCTGTGGGGCTACGCAAGCGGTTCCCAAAGAGCTTTAGAACAAGGCACAGTTTTCCCTGCTGGCTCTTTGGGCGTGGGACCAGTCTCCAGACATATGGCCATTTTTGGGCCTGGCGCGGCGCCAAGTGGGAAAGGGTGGTTTTGAGGCTGAAGGCAGCAGGAAAGCCTGCAGCCCGCAATTATGTGGGGCTACGCAAGCGGTTCCCAAAGAGCTTTAGAACAAGGCATAGTTTTCCCTGCTGGCTCTTTGGGCGTGAGACCAGTCGCCAGACATATGGCCATTTTTGTGCCTGGCGTGGGGCCAAGTGGGAAAGGGTGGTTTTGAAGCTGAAGGTGCCAGAAAAGCCTGCAGCCCCGAGGTGTGTGGGGCTACGCAAGCGGTTCCCAAAGAGCTTTAGAACAAGGCATAGTTTTCCCTGCTGGCTCTTTGGGCGTGGGACCAGTCTCCAGACATATGGCCATTTTTGGGCCTGGCGCGGCGCCAAGTGGGAAAGGGTGGTTTTGAGGCTGAAGGCAGCAGGAAAGCCTGCAGCCCCCAGGTGTGTGGGGCTACGCAAGCGGTTCCCAAAGAGCTTTAGAACAAGGCATAGTTTTCCCTGCTGGCTCTTTCGGTGTAGGACCAATCTCCAGACATATGGCCATTTTTGGGCCTGGCGGCACGCCAAGTTGCACAGGATGGTTTTGAGGCTGAAGGCAGCAGGAAAGCCTGCAGCCCCCAGGTGTGTGGGGCTACGCAAGCGGTTCCCAAAGAGCTTTAGAACAAGGCATAGTTTTCCCTGCTGGCTCTTTGGGAAAGGGACCAGTCTCCAGAAATATAGCCATTTTTGTGCCTGGCGGGACGCCAAGTGGGAAAGGGTGGTTTTGAGGCTGAAGGTGCCAGAAAAGCCTGCAGCCCCCAGGTCTGTGGGGCTACGCAAGCGGTTCCCAAAGAGCTTTAGAACAAGGCATAGTTTTCCCTGCTGGCTCTTTCGGCGTGGGACCAGTCTCCAGACATATGGCCATTTTTGTGCCTGGCTTGGCGCCATGTGGGAAAGGGTGGTTTTGAGGCTGAAGGCAGCAGGAAAGCCTGCAGCCCCCAGGTCTGTGGGGCTACGCAAGCGGTTCCCAAAGAGCTTTAGAACAAGGCATAGTTTTCCCTGCTGGCTCTTTGGGCGTGGGACCAGTCTCCAGACATATGGCCATTTTTGTTCCTGGCGTGACGCCATGTGGGAAAGGGTGGTTTTGAGGCTGAAGGCAGCAGGAAAGCCTGCAGCCCCCAGGTGTGTGGGGCTACGCAAGCGGTTCCCAAAGAGCTTTAGAACAAGGCATAGTTTTCCATGCTGGCTCTTTGGGCGTAGGACCAACCTCCAGACATATGGCCATTTTTGTGCCTGGCGCAGCGCCATGTGGGAAAGGGTGGTTTTGAGGCTGAAGGCAGCAGGAAAGCCTGCAGCCCCCAGGTGTGTGGGGCTACGCAAGCGGTTCCCAAAGAGCTTTAGAACAAGGCATAGTTTTCCCTGCTGGCTCTTTGGGCGTGGGACCAGTCTCCAGAAATATGGCCATTATTGTGCCTGGCGCGGGGCCAAGTGGGAAAGGGTGGTTTTGAGGCTGAAGGCAGCAGGAAAGCCTGCAGCCCCCAGGTCTGTGAGGCCACGCAAGCTGTTCCCAAAGAGCTTTAGAACAAGGCATAGTTTTCCCTGCTGGCTCTTTGGGCGTGAGACCAGTCGCCAGACATATGGCCATTTTTGGGCCTGGCGTGGGGCCAAGTGGGAAAGGGTGGTTTTGAGGCTGAAGGTGCCAGAAAAGCCTGCACCCCCCAGGTCTGTGGGGCCACGCATGCAGTTCCCAAAGAGCTTTAGAATAAGGCTTCGTTTTCCCTGCTGGCTCTTTGGGCGTGGAACCAATCTCCAGATATATGGCCATTTTTGTGCCTGGCGCAGCGCCATGTGGGAAAGGGTGGTTTTGAGGCTGAAGGTGCCAGAAAAGCCTGCAGCCCCCAGGTCTGTGGGGCTACGCAAGCGGTTCCCCAAGAGCTTTAGAACAAGGCATAGTTTTCCCTGCTGGCTCTTTGGGCGTGGGACCAGTCTCCAGACATATGGCCATTTTTGGGCCTGGCGTGACGCCATGTGGGAAAGGGTGGTTTTGAGGCTGAAGGCAGCAGGAAAGCCTGCAGCCCCCAGGTGTGTGGGGCTACGCAAGCGGTTCCCAAAGAGCTTTAGAACAAGGCATAGTTTTCCCTGCTGGCTCTTTCGGTGTAGGACCAATCTCCAGACATATGGCCATTTTTGTGCCTGGCGGCACGCCAAGTTGCACAGGATGGTTTTGAGGCTGAAGGCAGCAGGAAAGCCTGCAGCCCCCAGGTGTGTGGGGCTACGCAAGCGGTTCCCAAAGAGCTTTAGAACAAGGCATAGTTTTCCCTGCTGGCTCTTTGGGAAAGGGACCAGTCTCCAGAAATATAGCCATTTTTGTGCCTGGTGGGACGCCAAGTGGGAAAGGGTGGTTTTGAGGCTGAAGGCAGCAGGAAAGCCTGCAGCCCCCAGGTGTGTGGGGCCACGCAACTGTTCACAAAGAGCTTTAGAACAAGGCATAGTTTTCCCTGCTGGCTCTTTGGGCGTAGGACCAACCTCCAGACATATGGCCATTTTTGTGCCTGGCGCGGCGCCATGTGGGAAAGGTTTGTTTTGAGGCTGAAGGCAGCAGGAAAGCCTGCAGCCCCCAGGTGTGTGGGGCTACGCAAGCGGTTCCCAAAGAGCTTTAGAACAAGGCATAGTTTTCCCTGCTGGCTATTTGGGCGTGGGACCAGTCTCCAGACATATGGCCATTTTTGGGCCTGGAGCGGCGCCATGTGGGAAAGGGTCGTTTTGAGGCTGAAGGCAGCAGGAAAGCCTGCAGCCCGCAGGTCTGTGGGGCTACGCAAGCGGTTCCCAAAGAGCTTTAGAACAAGGCATAGTTTTCCCTGCTGGCTCTTTGGGCGTGGGACCAGTCTCCAGACATATGGCCATTTTTGGGCCTGGCGTGGCGCCAAGTGGGAAAGGGTGGTTTTGAGGCTGAAGGCAGCAGGAAAGCTTGCAGCCCCCAGGTCTGTGGGGCCACGCAAGCGGTTCCCAAAGAGCTTTAGAACAAGGCATCGTTTTCCGTGCTGGCTCTTTGGGCGTGGAACAAATCTCCAGATATATGGCCATTTTTGTGCCTGGCTTGGCGCCATGTGGGAAAGGGTGGTTTTGAGGCTGAAGGCAGCAGGAAAGCCTGCAGCCCCCAGGTGTGTGGGGCTACGCAAGCGGTTCCCAAAGAGCTTTAGAACAAGGCATAGTTTTCCCTGCTGGCTATTTGGGCGTGGAACAAATCTCCAGATATATGGCCATTTTTGGGCCTGGAGCGGCGCCATGTGGGAAAGGGTCGTTTTGAGGCTGAAGGCAGCAGGAAAGCCTGCAGCCCGCAGGTGTGTGGCTCTACGCAAGCGGTTCCCAAAGAGATTTAGAACAAGGCATAGTTTTCCCTGCTGGCTCTTTGGGCGTGGGACCAGTCTCCAGACATATGGCCATTTTTGGGCCTGGCGTGACGCCATGTGGGAAAGGGTGGTTTTGAGGCTGAAGGTGCCAGAAAAGCCTGCAGCCCCCAGGTGTGTGGGGCTACGCAAGCGGTTCCCAAAGAGCTTTAGAACAAGGCATAGTTTTCCCTGCTGGCTCTTTGGGCGTGGGACCAGTCTCCAGACATATGGCCATTTTTGGGCCTGGCGCGGCGCCATGTGGGAAAGGGTGGTTTTGAGGCTGAAGGCAGCAGGAAAGCCTGCAGCCCCCAGGTCTGTGGGGCTACGCAAGCGGTTCCCAAAGAGCTTTAGAACAAGGCATAGTTTTCCCTGCTGGCTCTTTGGGCGTGGGACCAATCTCCAGACATATGGCCATTTTTGTGCCTGGCGTGACGCCATGTGGGAAAGGGTGGTTTTGAGGCTGAAGGCAGCAGGAAAGCCTGCAGCCCCCAGGTGTGTGGGGCTACGCAAGCGGTTCCCAAAGAGCTTTAGAACAAGGCATAGTTTTCCCTGCTGGCTATTTGGGCGTGGAACAAATCTCCAGATATATCGCCATTTTTGGGCCTGGAGCGGCGCCATGTGGGAAAGGGTCGTTTTGAGGCTGAAGGCAGCAGGAAAGCCTGCAGCCCCCAGGTCTGTGGGGCTACGCAAGCGGTTCGCAAAGAGGTTTAGAACAAGGCATAGTTTTCCCTGCTGGCTCTTTGGGCGTGGGACCAGTCTCCAGACATATGGCCATTTTTGGGCCTGGCGTGGCGCCAAGTGGGAAAGGGTGGTTTTGAGGCTGAAGGCAGCAGGAAAGCTTGCAGCCCCCAGGTCTGTGGGGCCACGCAAGCGGTTCCCAAAGAGCTTTAGAACAAGGCATCGTTTTCCGTGCTGGCTCTTTGGGCGTGGAACAAATCTCCAGATATATGGCCATTTTTGTGCCTGGCTTGGCGCCATGTGGGAAAGGGTGGTTTTGAGGCTGAAGGCAGCAGGATAGCCTGCAGCCCGCAGGTGTGTGGGGCTACGCAAGCGGTTCCCAAAGAGCTTTAGAACAAGGCATAGTTTTCCCTGCTGGCTATTTGGGCGTGGAACAAATCTCCAGATATATGGCCATTTTTGGGCCTCGAGCGGCGCCATGTGGGAAAGGGTCGTTTTGAGGCTGAAGGCAGCAGGAAAGCCTGCAGCCCGCAGGTGTGTGGGGCTACGCAAGCGGTTCCCAAAGAGCTTTAGAACAAGGCATAGTTTTCCCTGCTGGCTCTTTGGGCGTGGGACCAGTCTCCAGACATATGGCCATTTTTGGGCCTGGCGTGACGCCATGTGGGAAAGGGTGGTTTTGAGGCTGAAGGTGCCAGAAAAGCCTGCAGCCCCCAGGTCTGTGGGGCTACGCAAGCGGTTCCCAAAGAGCTTTAGAACAAGGCATAGTTTTCCCTGCTGGCTCTTTGGGCGTGGGACCAGTCTCCAGACATATGGCCATTTTTGGGCCTGGCGTGACGCCATGTGGGAAAGGGTGGTTTTAAGGCTGAAGGTGCCAGAAAAGCCTGCAGCCCCCAGGTGTGTGGGGCTACGCAAGCGGTTCCCAAAGAGCTTTAGAACAAGGCATAGTTTTCCCTGCTGGCTCTTTGGGCGTGGGACCAGTCTCCAGCCATATGGCCATTTTTGGGCCTGGCGCGGCGCCATGTGGGAAAGGGTGGTTTTGAGGCTGAAGGCAGCAGGAAAGCCTGCAGCCCCCAGGTGTGTGGGGCTACGCAAGCGGTTCCCAAAGAGCTTTAGAACAAGGCATAGTTTTCCCTGCTGGCTCTTTGGGCGTGGGACCAGTCTCCAGACATATGGCCATTTTTGGGCCTGGCATGGCGCCAAGTGGGAAAGGGTGGTTTTGAGGCTGAAGGCAGCAGGAAAGCTTGCAGCCCCCAGGTCTGTGGGGCCACGCAAGCGGTTCCCAAAGAGCTTTAGAACAAGGCATCGTTTTCCCTGCTGGCTCTTTGGGCGTGGAACAAATCTCCAGATATATGGCCATTTTTGGGCCTGGCGCGGCGCCATGTGGGAAAGGGTTGTTTTGAGGCTGAAGGCAGCAGGAAAGCCTGCAGCCCTCAGGTGTGTGGGGCTACGCAAGCGGTTCCCAAAGAGCTTTAGAACAAGGCATAGTTTTCCCTGCTGGCTATTTGACATGGAACAAATCTCCAGATATATGGCCATTTTTGGGCCTGGAGCGGCCCCATGTGGGAAAGGGTGGTTTTGAGGCTGAAGGCAGCAGGAAAGCCTGCAGCCCCCAGGTGTGTGGGGCTACGCAAGCGGTTCCGAAAGAGCTTTAGAACAAGGCATAGTTTTCCCTGCTGGCTCTTTGGGCGTGGGACCAGTCTCCAGACATATGGCCATTTTTGGGCCTGGCGCGGGGCCAAGTGGGAAAGGGTGGTTTTGAGGCTGAAGGCAGCAGGAAAGCCTGGAGCCCCCAGGTGTGTGGGGCTACGCAAGCGGTCCCCAAAGAGCTTTAGAACAAGGCATAGTATTCCCTTCTGGCTCTTTAGGCGTGGGACCAACCTCCAGACATATGGCGATTTTTGTGCCTGGCGTGACGCCATGTAGGAAAGGGTGGTTTTGAGGCTGAAGGCAGCAGGAAAGCCTGCAGCCCCCAGGTGTGTGGGGCTACGCAAGCGGTTCCCAAAGAGCTTTAGAACAAGGCATAGTTTTCCCTGCTGGCTCTTTGGGCGTGGGACCAGTCTCCAGACATATGGCCATTTTTGGGCCTGGCGTGACGCCATGTGGGAAAGGGTGGTTTTGAGGCTGAAGGCAGCAGGAAAGCCTGCAGCCCCCAGGTCTGTGGGGCTACGCAAGCAGTTCCCAAAGAGCTTTAGAACAAGGCATCGTTTTCCCTGCTGGCTCTTTGGGCATGGGACCAGTCTCCAGACATATGGCCATTTTTGGGCCTGGCTTGGCGCCAAGTGGGAAAGGGTGCTTTTGAGGCTGAAGGCAGCAGGAAAGCCTGCAGCCCCCAGGTCTGTGGGGCTACGCAAGCGGTTCCTAAAGAGCTTTAGAACAAGGCATATTTTTCCCTGCTGGCTCTTTGGGCGTGGGACCAGTCTCCAGACATATGGCCATTTTTGGGCCTGACTTGGCGCCATGTGGGAAAGGGTGGTTTTGAGGCTGAAGGCAGCAGGAAAGCCTGCAGCCCCCAGGTCTGTGGGGCTACGCAAGCGGTTCCCAAAGAGCTTCAGTACAAGGCATAATTTTCCCTGCTGGCTCTTTGGGCGTGGGACCAATCTCCAGACATATGGCCATTTTTGGGCCTGGCGTGACGCCATGTGGGAAAGGGTGGTTTTGAGGCTGAAGGTGCCAGAAAAGCCTGCAGCCCCCAGGTGTGTGGGGCTACGCAAGCAGTTCCCAAAGAGCTTTAGAACAAGGCATAGTTTTCCCTGCTGGCTCTTTGGGCGTGGGATCAACCTCCAGACATATGGCCATTTTTGGGCCTGGCGTGGCGCCATGCGGGAAAGGGTCGTTTTGAGGCTGAAGGCAGCAGGAAAGCCTGCAGCCCCCAGGTCTGTGGGGCTACGCAAGCGGTTCCCAAAGAGCTTTAGAACAAGGCATAGTTTTCCCTGCTGGCTCTTTGGGCGTGGGACCAGTCTCCAGACATATGGCCATTTTTGTGCCTGGTGGGACGCCAAGTGGGAAAGGGTGGTTTTGAGGCTGAAGGCAGCAGGAAAGCCTGCAGCCCCCAGGTGTGTGGGGCCACGCAACTGTTCACAAAGAGCTTTAGAACAAGGCATAGTTTTCCCTGCTGGCTCTTTGGGCGTAGGACCAACCTCCAGACATATGGCCATTTTTGTGCCTGGCGCGGCGCCATGTGGGAAAGGTTTGTTTTGAGGCTGAAGGCAGCAAGAAAGCCTGCAGCCCCCAGGTGTGTGGGGCTACGCAAGCGGTTCCCAAAGAGCTTTAGAACAAGGCATAGTTTTCCCTGCTGGCTATTTGGGCGTGGGACCAGTCTCCAGACATATGGCCATTTTTGGGCCTGGAGCGGCGCCATGTGGGAAAGGGTCGTTTTGAGGCTGAAGGCAGCAGGAAAGCCTGCAGCCCGCAGGTCTGTGGGGCTACGCAAGCGGTTCCCAAAGAGCTTTAGAACAAGGCATAGTTTTCCCTGCTGGCTCTTTGGGCGTGGGACCAGTCTCCAGACATATGGCCATTTTTGGGCCTGGCGTGGCGCCAAGTGGGAAAGGGTGGTTTTGAGGCTGAAGGCAGCAGGAAAGCTTGCAGCCCCCAGGTCTGTGGGGCCACGCAAGCGGTTCCCAAAGAGCTTTAGAACAAGGCATCGTTTTCCCTGCTGGCTCTTTGGGCGTGGAACAAATCTCCAGATATATGGCCATTTTTGTGCCTGGCTTGGCGCCATGTGGGAAAGGGTGGTTTTGAGGCTGAAGGCAGCAGGAAAGCCTGCAGCCCCCAGGTGTGTGGGGCTACGCAAGCGGTTCCCAAAGAGCTTTAGAACAAGGCATAGTTTTCCCTGCTGGCTATTTGGGCGTGGAACAAATCTCCAGATATATGGCCATTTTTGGGCCTGGAGCGGCGCCATGTGGGAAAGGGTCGTTTTGAGGCTGAAGGCAGCAGGAAAGCCTGCAGCCCCCAGGTGTGTGGGGCTACGCAAGCGGTTCCCAAAGAGCTTTAGAACAAGGCATAGTTTTCCCTGCTGGCTATTTGGGCGTGGAACAAATCTCCAGATATATCGCCATTTTTGGGCCTGGAGCGGCGCCATGTGGGAAAGGGTCGTTTTGAGGCTGAAGGCAGCAGGAAAGCCTGCAGCCCCCAGGTCTGTGGGGCTACGCAAGCGGTTCGCAAAGAGGTTTAGAACAAGGCATAGTTTTCCCTGCTGGCTCTTTGGGCGTGGGACCAGTCTCCAGACATATGGCCATTTTTGGGCCTGGCGTGGCGCCAAGTGGGAAAGGGTGGTTTTGAGGCTGAAGGCAGCAGGAAAGCTTGCAGCCCCCAGGTCTGTGGGGCCACGCAAGCGGTTCCCAAAGAGCTTTAGAACAAGGCATCGTTTTCCGTGCTGGCTCTTTGGGCGTGGAACAAATCTCCAGATATATGGCCATTTTTGTGCCTGGCTTGGCGCCATGTGGGAAAGGGTGGTTTTGAGGCTGAAGGCAGCAGGATAGCCTGCAGCCCGCAGGTGTGTGGGGCTACGCAAGCGGTTCCCAAAGAGCTTTAGAACAAGGCATAGTTTTCCCTGCTGGCTATTTGGGGGTGGAACAAATCTCCAGATATATGGCCATTTTTGGGCCTGGAGCGGCGCCATGTGGGAAAGGGTGGTTTTGAGGCTGAAGGCAGCAGGAAAGCCTGCAGCCCGCAGGTGTGTGGGGCTACGCAAGCGGTTCCCAAAGAGCTTTAGAACAAGGCATAGTTTTCCCTGCTGGCTCTTTGGGCGTGGGACCAGTCTCCAGACATATGGCCATTTTTGGGCCTGGCGTGACGCCATGTGGGAAAGGGTGGTTTTGAGGCTGAAGGTGCCAGAAAAGCCTGCAGCCCCCAGGACTGTGGGGCTACGCAAGCGGTTCCCAAAGAGCTTTAGAACAAGGCATAGTTTTCCCTGCTGGCTCTTTGGGCGTGGGACCAGTCTCCAGACATATGGCCATTTTTGGGCCTGGCGTGACGCCATGTGGGAAAGGGTGGTTTTGAGGCTGAAGGTGCCAGAAAAGCCTGCAGCCCCCAGGTCTGTGGGGCTACGCAAGCGGTTCCCAAAGAGCTTTAGAACAAGGCATAGTTTTCCCTGCTGGCTCTTTGGGCGTGGGACCAGTCTCCAGACATATGGCCATTTTTGGGCCTGGCGCGGCGCCATGTGGGAAAGGGTGGTTTTGAGGCTGAAGGCAGCAGGAAAGCCTGCAGCCCCCAGGTGTGTGGGGCTACGCAAGCGGTCCCCAAAGAGGTTTAGAACAAGGCATAGTTTTCCCTGCTGGCTCTTTGGGCGTGGGACCAGTCTCCAGACATATGGCCATTTTTGGGCCTGGCATGGCGCCAAGTGGGAAAGGGTGGTTTTGAGGCTGAAGGCAGCAGGAAAGCTTGCAGCCCCCAGGTCTGTGGGGCCACGCAAGCGGTTCCCAAAGAGCTTTAGAACAAGGCATCGTTTTCCCTGCTGGCTCTTTGGGCGTGGAACAAATCTCCAGATATATGGCCATTTTTGGGCCTGGCGCGGCGCCATGTGGGAAAGGGTTGTTTTGAGGCTGAAGGCAGCAGGAAAGCCTGCAGCCCCCAGGTGTGTGGGGCTACGCAAGCGGTTCCCAAAGAGCTTTAGAACAAGGCATAGTTTTCCCTGCTGGCTATTTGGGCATGGAACAAATCTCCAGATATATGGCCATTTTTGGGCCTGGAGCGGCGCCATGTGGGAAAGGGTGGTTTTGAGGCTGAAGGCAGCAGGAAAGCCTGCAGCCTGCAGGTGTGTGGGGCTACGCAAGCGGTTCCCAAAGAGCTTTAGAACAAGGCATAGTTTTCCCTGCTGGCTCTTTGGGCGTGGGACCAGTCTCCAGACCTATGGCCATTTTTGGGCCTGGCGCGGGGCCAAGTGGGAAAGGGTGGTTTTGAGGCTGAAGGCAGCAGGAAAGCCTGGAGCCCCCAGGTGTGTGGGGCTACGCAAGCGGTCCCCAAAGAGCTTTAGAACAAGGCATAGTATTCCCTTCTGGCTCTTTAGGCGTGGGACCAACCTCCAGACATATGGCGATTTTTGTGCCTGGCGTGACGCCATGTAGGAAAGGGTGGTTTTGAGGCTGAAGGCAGCAGGAAAGCCTGCAGCCCCCAGGTGTGTGGGGCTACGCAAGCGGTTCCCCAAGAGCTTTAGAACAAGGCATAGTTTTCCCTGCTGGCTCTTTGGGCGTGGGACCAGTCTCCAGACATATGGCCATTTTTGGGCCTGGCGTGACGCCATGTGGGAAAGGGTGGTTTTGAGGCTGAAGGCAGCAGGAAAGCCTGCAGCCCCCAGGTCTGTGGGGCTACGCAAGCAGTTCCCAAAGAGCTTTAGAACAAGGCATCGTTTTCCCTGCTGGCTCTTTGGGCATGGGACCAGTCTCCAGACATATGGCCATTTTTGGGCCTGGCTTGGCGCCAAGTGGGAAAGGGTGCTTTTGAGGCTGAAGGCAGCAGGAAAGCCTGCAGCCCCCAGGTGTGTGGGGCTACGCAAGCGGTTCCTAAAGAGCTTTAGAACAAGGCATATTTTTCCCTGCTGGCTCTTTGGGCGTGGGACCAGTCTCCAGACATATGGCCATTTTTGGGCCTGACTTGGCGCCATGTGGGAAAGGGTGGTTTTGAGGCTGAAGGCAGCAGGAAAGCCTGCAGCCCCCAGGTCTGTGGGGCTACGCAAGCGGTTCCCAAAGAGCTTCAGTACAAGGCATAATTTTCCCTGCTGGCTCTTTGGGCGTGGGACCAATCTCCAGACATATGGCCATTTTTGGGCCTGGCGTGACGCCATGTGGGAAAGGGTGGTTTTGAGGCTGAAGGTGCCAGAAAAGCCTGCAGCCCCCAGGTGTGTGGGGCTACGCAAGCAGTTCCCAAAGAGCTTTAGAACAAGGCATAGTTTTCCCTGCTGGCTCTTTGGGCGTGGGATCAACCTCCAGACATATGGCCATTTTTGGGCCTGGCGTGGCGCCATGCGGGAAAGGGTCGTTTTGAGGCTGAAGGCAGCAGGAAAGCCTGCAGCCCCCAGGTCTGTGGGGCTACGCAAGCGGTTCCCAAAGAGCTTTAGAACAAGGCATAGTTTTCCCTGCTGGCTCTTTGGGCGTGGGACCAGTCTCCAGACATATGGCCATTTTTGTGCCTGGCGTGACGCCAAGTGGGAAAGGGTGGTTTGAGGCTGAAGGCAACAGGAAAGCCTGCAGCCCCCAGGTCTGTGGGGCTACGCAAGCGGTTCCCAAAGAGCTTTAGAACAAGGCATAGTATTCCCTTCTGGCTCTTTGGGCGTGGAACCAACCTCCAGACATATGGCGATTTTTGTGCCTGGCGTGACGCCATGTGGGAAAGGGTGGTTTTGAAGCTGAAGAGAGCAGGAAAGCCTGCAGCCCCCAGGTGTGTGGGGCTACGCAAGCGGTTCCCAAAGAGCTTTAGAAGAAGGCATAGTTTTCCCTGCTGGCTCTTTGGGCGTGGGACCAGTCTCCAGACATATGGCCATTTTTGTGCCTGGCGTGACGCCATGTGGGAAAAAGTGGTTTTGAGGCTGAAGGTGCCAGAAAAGCCTGCAGCCCCCAGGTGTGTGGGGCTACGCAAGCGGTTCCCAAAGAGCTTTAGAACAAGGCATAGTTTTCCCTGCTGGCTCTTTGGGCGTGGGACCAGTCTCCAGACATATGGCCATTTTTGGGCCTGGCGTGACGCCATGTGGGAAAGGGTGGTTTTGAGGCTGAAGGCAGCAGGAAAGCCTGCAGCCCCCAGGTCTGTGGGGCTACGCAAGCGGTTCGCAAAGACCTTTAGAACAAGGCATAGTTTTCCCTGCTGGCTCTTTGGGCGTGGGACCAGTCTCCAGACATATGGCCATTTTTGGGCCTGGCGTGGCGCCAAGTGGGAAAGGGTGGTTTTGAGGCTGAAGGCAGCAGGAAAGCTTGCAGCCCCCAGGTCTGTGGGGCCACGCAAGCGGTTCCCAAAGAGCTTTAGAACAAGGCATCGTTTTCCCTGCTGGCTCTTTGGGCGTGGAACAAATCTCCAGATATATGGCCATTTTTGGGCCTGGCGCGGCGCCATGTGGGAAAGGGCTTTTTTGAGGCTGAAGGCAGCAGGAAAGCCTGCAGCCCGCAGGTGTGTGGGGCTACGCAAGCGGTTCGCAAAGAGGTTTAGAACAAGGCATAGTTTTCCCTGCTGGCTCTTTGGGCGTAGGACCAACCTCCAGACATATGGCCATTTTTGTGCCTGGCGTGACGCCATGTGGGAAAGGGTGGTTTTGAGGCTGAAGGCAGCAAGAAAGCCTGCAGCCTGCAGGTGTGTGGGGCTACGCAAGCGGTTCCCAAAGAGCTTTAGACCAAGGCATAATTTTCCCTGCTGGCTCTTTGGGCGTGGGACCAGTCTCCAGACATATGGCCATTTTTGGGCCTGGCGTCGAGCAAAGTGGGAAAGGGTGGTTTTGAGGCTGAAGGTGCCAGAAAAGCCTGCAGCTCCCAGGGGTGTGGGGCTACGCAAGCGGTTCCCAAAGAGCTTTAGAACAAGGCATAGTTTTCCCTGCTGGCTATTTGGGCATGGAACAAATCTCCAGATATATGGCCATTTTTGGGCCTGGCTTGGCGCCAAGTGGGAAAGGGTTGTTTTGAGGCTGAAGGCAGCAGGAAAGCCTGGAGCCCCCAGGTGTGTGGGGCTACGCAAGCGGTTCCCAAAGAGCTTTAGAACAAGGCATAGTTTTCCCTGCTGGCTCTTTGGGCGTGGGACCAGTCTCCAGACATATGGCCATTTTTGGGCCTGGCGTGACGCCATGTGGGAAAGGGTGGTTTTGAGGCTGAAGGCAGCAGGAAAGCCTGCAGCCCCCAGGTGTGTGGGGCTACGCAAGCGGTTCGCAAAGACCTTTAGAACAAGGCATAGTTTTCCCTGCTGGCTCTTTGGGCGTGGGACCAGTCTCCAGACATATGGCCATTTTTGGGCCTGGCGTGGCGCCAAGTGGGAAAGGGTGGTTTTGAGGCTGAAGGCAGCAGGAAAGCTTGCAGCCCCCAGGTCTGTGGGGCCACGCAAGCGGTTCCCAAAGAGCTTTAGAACAAGGCATCGTTTTCCCTGCTGGCTCTTTGGGCGTGGAACAAATCTCCAGATATATGGCCATTTTTGGGCCTGGCGCGGCGCCATGTGGGAAAGGGCTTTTTTGAGGCTGAAGGCAGCAGGAAAGCCTGCAGCCCGCAGGTGTGTGGGGCTACGCAAGCGGTTCCCAAAGAGCTTTAGAACAAGGCATAGTTTTCCCTGCTGGCTCTTTGGGCGTAGGACCAACCTCCAGACATATGGCCATTTTTGTGCCTGGCGTGACGCCATGTGGGAAAGGGTGGTTTTGAGGCTGAAGGCAGCAAGAAAGCCTGCAGCCCGCAGGTGTGTGGGGCTACGCAAGCGGTTCCCAAAGAGCTTTAGACCAAGGCATAATTTTCCCTGCTGGCTCTTTGGGCGTGGGACCAGTCTCCAGACATATGGCCATTTTTGGGCCTGGCGTCGAGCAAAGTGGGAAAGGGTGGTTTTGAGGCTGAAGGCAGCAGGAAAGCCTGCAGCTCCCAGGGGTGTGGGGCTACGCAAGCGTTTCCCAAAGAGCTTTAGAACAAGGCATAGTTTTCCCTGCTGGCTCTTTGGGCGTTAGACCAGTCGCCAGACATATGGCCATTTTTGTGCCTGGCTTGGCGCCAAGTGGGAAAGGGTGGTTTTGAGGCTGAAGGCAGCAGGAAAGCCTGCAGCCCCCAGGTCTGTGGGGCTGCGCAAGCGGTTCCCAAAGAGCTTTAGAACAAGGCATCGTTTTCCCTGCTGGCTCTTTGGGCGTGGGACCAGTCTCCAGACATATGGCCATTTTTGGGCCTGGCGCGGCGCCATGTGGGAAAGGGTGGTTTTGAGGCTGAAGGCAGCAGGAAAGCCTGCAGCCCCCAGGTGTGTGGGGCTACGCAAGCGGTTCCCAAAGAGGTTTAGAACAAGGCATAGTTTTCCCTGCTGGCTCTTTGGGCGTGGGACCAGTCTCCAGACATATGGCCATTTTTGGGCCTGGCGTGGCGCCAAGTGGGAAAGAGTGGTTTTGAGGCTGAAGGCAGCAGGAAAGCTTGCAGCCCCCAGGTCTGTGGGGCCACGCAAGCGGTTCCCAAAGAGCTTTAGAACAAGGCATCGTTTTCCCTGCTGGCTCTTTGGGCGTGGAACAAATCTCCAGATATATGGCCATTTTTGGGCCTGGCGCGGCGCCATGTGGGAAAGGGTTGTTTTGAGGCTGAAGGCAGCAGGAAAGCCTGCAGCCCCCAGGTGTGTGGGGCTACGCAAGCGGTTCCCAAAGAGCTTTAGAACAAGGCATAGTTTTCCCTGCTGGCTATTTGGGCATGGAACAAATCTCCAGATATATGGCCATTTTTGGGCCTGGAGCGGCGCCATGTGGGAAAGGGTGGTTTTGAGGCTGAAGGCAGCAGGAAAGCCTGCAGCCCCCAGGTGTGTGGGGCTACGCAAGCGGTTCCCAAAGAGCTTTAGAACAAGGCATAGTTTTCCCTGCTGGCTCTTTGGGCGTGGGACCAGTCTCCAGACATATGGCCATTTTTGGGCCTGGCGCGGGGCCAAGTGGGAAAGGGTGGTTTTGAGTCTGAAGGCAGCAGGAAAGCCTGGAGCCCCCAGGTGTGTGGGGCTACGCAAGCGGTCCCCAAAGATCTTTAGAACAAGGCATAGTATTCCCTTCTGGCTCTTTAGGCGTGGGACCAACCTCCAGACATATGGCGATTTTTGTGCCTGGCGTGACGCCATGTAGGAAAGGGTGGTTTTGAGGCTGAAGGCAGCAGGAAAGCCTGCAGCCCCCAGGTGTGTGGGGCTACGCAAGCGGTTCCCAAAGAGCTTTAGAACAAGGCATAGTTTTCCCTGCTGGCTCTTTGGGCGTGGGACCAGTCTCCAGACATATGGCCATTTTTGGGCCTGGCGTGACGCCATGTGGGAAAGGGTGGTTTTGAGGCTGAAGGCAGCAGGAAAGCTTGCAGCCCCCAGGTCTGTGGGGCTACGCAAGCAGTTCCCAAAGAGCTTTAGAACAAGGCATCGTTTTCCCTGCTGGCTCTTTGGGCATGGGACCAGTCTCCAGACATATGGCCATTTTTGGGCCTGGCTTGGCGCCAAGTGGGAAAGGGTGCTTTTGAGGCTGAAGGCAGCAGGAAAGCCTGCAGCCCCCAGGTCTGTGGGGCTACGCAAGCGGTTCCTAAAGAGCTTTAGAACAAGGCATAGTTTTCCCTGCTGGCTCTTTGGGCGTGGGACCAGTCTCCAGACATATGGCCATTTTTGGGCCTGACTTGGCGCCAAGTGGGAAAGGGTGGTTTTGAGGCTGAAGGCAGCAGGAAAGCCTGCAGCCCCCAGGTCTGTGGGGCTACGCAAGCGGTTCCCAAAGAGCTTTAGAACAAGGCATAGTATTCCCTTCTGGCTCTTTGGGCGTGGAACCAACCTCCAGACATATGGCGATTTTTGTGCCTGGCGTGACGCCATGTGGGAAAGGGTGGTTTTGAAGCTGAAGAGAACAGGAAAGCCTGCAGCCCCCAGGTGTGTGGGGCTACGCAAGCGGTTCCCAAAGAGCTTTAGAACAAGGCATAGTTTTCCCTGCTGGCTCTTTGGGCGTGGGACCAGTCTCCAGACATATGGCCATTTTTGGGGCTGGCGTGGCGCCAAGTGGGAAAGGGTGGTTTTGAGGCTGAAGGCAGCAGGAAAGCTTGCAGCCCCCAGGTCTGTGGGGCCACGCAAGCGGTTCCCAAAGAGCTTTAGAACAAGGCATCGTTTTCCCTGCTGGCTCTTTGGGCGTGGAACAAATCTCCAGATATATGGCCATTTTTGGGCCTGGAGCGGCGCCATGTGGGAAAGGGCTTTTTTGAGGCTGAAGGCAGCAGGAAAGCCTGCAGCCCCCAGGTGTGTGGGGCTACGCAAGCGGTTCCCAAAGAGCTTTAGAACAAGGCATAGTTTTCCCTGCTGGCTCTTTGGGCGTAGGACCAACCTCCAGACATATGGCCATTTTTGTGCCTGGCGTGACGCCATGTGGGAAAGGGTGGTTTTGAGGCTGAAGGCAGCAGGAAAGCCTGCAGCCCGCAGGTGTGTGGGGCTACGCAAGCGGTTCCCAAAGAGCTTTAGACCAAGGCATAATTTTCCCTGCTGGCTCTTTGGGCGTGGGACCAGTCTCCAGACATATGGCCATTTTTGGGCCTGGCGTCGAGCAAAGTGGGAAAGGGTGGTTTTGAGGCTGAAGGTGCCAGAAAAGCCTGCAGCTCCCAGGGGTGTGGGGCTACGCAAGCGGTTCCCAAAGAGCTTTAGAACAAGGCATAGTTTTCCCTGCTGGCTCTTTGGGCGTGAGACCAGTCGCCAGACATATGGCCATTTTTGTGCCTGGCTTGGCGCCAAGTGGGAAAGGGTGGTTTTGAGGCTGAAGGCAGCAGGAAAGCCTGCAGCCCCCAGGTCTGTGGGGCTGCGCAAGCGGTTCCCAAAGAGCTTTAGAACAAGGCATCGGTTTCCCTGCTGGCTCTTTGGGCGTGGGACCAGACTCCAGCCATATGGCCATTTTTGGGCCTGGCGCGGCGCCAAGTGGGAAAGGGTGGTTTTGAGGCTGAAGGCAGCAGGAAAGCCTGCAGCCCCCAGGACTGTGGGGCTACGCAAGCGGTTCCCAAAGAGCTTTAGAACAAGGCATAGTTTTCCCTGCTGGCTCTTTGGGCGTGGGACCAATATCCAGATATATGGCGATTTTTGGGCCTGGCGCGGCGCCAAGTGGGAAAGCGTGCTTTTGAGGCTGAAGAGAGCAGGAAAGCCTGCAGCCCCCAGGTCTGTGGGGCTACGCAAGCGGTTCCCAAAGAGCTTTAGAACAAGGCATAGTTTTCCCTGCTGGCTCTTTGGGCGTGGGACCAGTCTCCAGACATATGGCCATTTTTGCGCCTGGCGCGGGGTCAAGTTGGAAAGTGTGGTTTTGAGGCTGAAAGCGCGAGAAAAGCCTGTAGCCCCCAGTTTCTGTGGGGCTACGCAAGCGGTTCTCAAAGAGCTTTAGAAGAAGGCATAGTTTTCCCTGCTGGCTCTTTGGGCGTGGGACCAACCTCCAGACATATGGCCATTTTTGGGCCTGGCGTGACGCCATGTGGGAAAGGGTGGTTTTGAGGCTGAAGGCAGCAGGAAAGCCTGCAGCCCGCAGGTCTGTGGGGCTACGCAAGCGGTTACCAAAGAGCTTTAGAACAAGGCATAGTTTTCCCTGCTGGCTCTTTGGGCGTGGGACCAGTCTCCAGACATATGGCCATTTTTGTGCCTGGCTTGGCGCCAAGTGGGATAGGGTGGTTTTGAGGCTGAAGGCAGCAGGAAAGCCTGCAGCCCCCAGGTGTGTGGGGCTACGCAAGCGGTTCCCAAAGAGCTTTAGAACGAGGCATAGTTTTCCCTGCTGGCTCTTTGGGCGTGGGACGAACATCCAGACATATGGCCATTTTTGTGCCTGGCGTGACGCCATGTGGAAAAGGGTGGTTTTGAAGCTGAAGGCAGCAGGAAAGCCTGCCGCCCCCAGGTGTGTGGGGCTACGCAAGCGGTTCCCAAAGAGCTTTAGAACAAGGCATAGTTTTCGCTGCTGGCTCCTTGGGCGTGGGACCAGTCTCCAGACATATGGCCATTTTTGGGCCTGGAGCGGGGTCAAGTTGGAAAGGGTGGTTTTGAGGCTGAAGGCAGCAGGAAAGCCTGCAGCCCCCACGTGTGTGGGGCTACGCAAGCGGTTCCCAAAGAGCTTTAGAACAAGGCATAGTTTTCCCTGCTGGCTCTTTGGGCGTGGGACCAGTCTCCAGACATATGGCCATTTTTGGGCCTCGCACGGCACCAAGTGGGAAAGGGTGGTTTTGAGGCTGAAGGCAGCAGGAAAGCCTGCAGCCCCCAGGTGTGTGGGGCTACGCAAGCGGTTCCCAAAGAGCTTTAGAACAAGGCATCATTTTCCCTGCTGGCTCTTTGTGCGTGATCCAATCTCCAGATATATGGCCATTTTTGGGCCTAGCGCGGCGCCATGTGGGAAAGGGTGGTTTTGAGGCTGAAGGCAGCAGAAAAGCCTGCAGCCCCCAGGTGTGTGGGGCTACGCAAGCGGTTCCCAAAGAGCTTTAGAACAAGGCATAGTTTTCCCTGCTGGCTCTTTGGGCGTGGGACCAATCTCCAGACATATGGCCATTTTTGTGCCTGGCGTGACGCCATGTGGGAAAGGGTAGTTTTGAGGCTGAAGGCAGCAGGAAAGCCTGCGGCCCCCAGGTCTGTGGGGCTACGCAAGCGGTTCCCAAAGAGCTTTAGAACAAGGCATAGTTTTCCCTGCTGGCTCTTTGGGCGTGGGACCAATCTCCAGACATATGGCCATTTTTGTGCCTGGCGCGGGGCAAAGTGGGAAAGGGTGCCTTTGAGGCTGAAGGCAGCAGGAAAGCCTGCAGCCCCCAGGTGTGTGGGGCTACGCAAGCGGTTCCCAAAGAGCTTTAGCACAAGGCATAGTTTTCCCTGCTGGCTCTTTGGGCGTGGGACCAGTCTCCAGCCATATGGCCATTTTTGTGCCTGGCGCGACGCCAAGTGGGAAAGGGTGGTTTTGAGGCTGAAGGCAGCAGGAAAGTCTGCAGCCCCCAGGTCTGTGGGGCCACGCAAGCGGTTCCCAAATAGCTTTAGAATAAGGCATCGAAATGAAAATGCCTGGAAGGAACGTTGGGGCTTCTTCTCAGTGTCTCTGATATGGGGTTTCACTGTCCCGGGAAAGTCTCTGCTAACACCCTGCAGAGCGCTGTGCCCAATATACAGAAACGTCTTGCAGTGTCTCCTACAGGGAAAGTGCCAGGAGGAATTGTGGAGCTTGGTCTCAGTGTCTCTGAGAATTGCTCTGATTATCCCTGTGACCTTTTTGCTAAGACTGTCCAGAAAGCCGTGCTCAAAACCAACACACATCTTGACATATCTCCCACATTGATCGCACTGTCTCCAGAAACGGCATTCAAGGAGCCAGGAACTTTTCTGCCCACACTGTCCGGGGACAGTTCCTAAAACCAATATACATCCTGCTATATCTCCCACATGGAAAGTGCCAGGAGGGAAAAGTGAGGATTATGCTTAGACTTTCTCGGAACTGCTTCAAATCAACTGGATATCTTTGTGCTGTAAATCTCCCAACAGCCAAACGTAAAAGCAGCAAAAATCTCGCTGTATGTCCCACATCCAAAGTGCCAAGAGAGTAATGTAGAGCTTGCTCTCCCTGTCTTTGAGTACTGTTTGCACTGTCCTGGTTACCTCTTTGCTAACATTCTCTTCAGAGAGGCAGTGAAACCAGAACCACGTGGAGAAGGCACCCACACTGAAAATGCCTGGAAGGAACGTTGGGGCTTCTTCTCAGTGTCTCTGACATAGGGTTTCTTTGTCCCGGGAAAGTCTCTGCTAACACCCTGCAGAGCGCTGTGCCCAAAATACAGAAAGGTCTTGCGGTATCCCCTACAGGGAAAGTGCCAGGAGGGAAAAGTGAGGATTATGTTCAGACTTTCTCGGAACTGCTTCAAATCAACTAGATATCTTTGTGCTGTAAATCTCCCAACAGCCAAACGCCAAAGCAGCAAACATCTCGCTGTATGTCCCACATCCAAAGTGCCAAGAGTGAGCTCTTTGGGAACCGCTTGCGTAGCCCCACACACCTGGGGGCTGCAGACTTTCCTGCTGCCTTCAGTCTCAAAACCATCGTCTCTAACTTGGCGTGCCGCCAGGCACAAAAATGGCCATATGTCTGGAGATTGGTCCTACACCGAAAGAGCCAGCAGGGAAAACGATGCCTTGTTCTAAAGCTCTTTGGGAACCGCTTGCGTGGCCCCAGAGACCTGGGGGCTGCAAGCTTTCCTGCTGCCTTCAGCCTCAAAACCACCCTTTCCCACTTGGCGCCGCGCCAGGCCCAAAAATGGCCATATGTCTGGAGACTGGTCCCACGCCCAAAGAGCCAGCAGGGAAAACTATGCCTTGTTCTAAAGCTCTTTGGGAACCGCTTGCGTAGCCCCACACACCTTGGGGCTGCAGGCTTTCCTGGCACCTTCAGCCTCAAAACAACCCTTTCCCACATGGCGTCACGCCAGGCCCAAAAATGGCCATATGTCTGGAGACTGGTCCCACGCCCAAAGAGCCAGCAGGGAAAACTATGCCTTGTTCTAAAGCTCTTTGGGAACCGCTTGCGTAGCCCCACACACCTGGGGGCTGCAGGCTTTCCTGCTGCCTTCAGCCTCAAAACCACCCTTTCCCACTTGGCGCCGTGCCAGGCCGAAAAATGGCTATATATCTGGAGACTGGTCCCACGCCCAAAGAGCCAGCAGGGAAAACTGTGCCTTGTTCTAAAGCTCTTTGGGAACCGCTTGCGTAGCCCCACACACCTGGGGGCTGCAGGCTTTCCTGCTGCCTTCAGCCTCAAAACCACCCTTTCCCACTTGGCGCCACGCCAGGCCCAAAAATGGCCATATGGCTGGAGATTGGTCCCACGCCCAAAGAGCCAGCAGGGAAAACTATGCCTTGTTCTAAAGCTCTTTGGGAACCGCTTGCGTGGCCCCACAGACCTGGGGGCTGCAGGCTTTCCTGCTGCCTTCAGCCTCAAAACCACCCTTTCCCACTTGGCCCCGCGCCAGGCACAAAAATGGCCATATGTCTGGAGACTGGTCCCACGCCCAAAGAGCCAGCAGGGAAAACGATGCCTTGTTCTAAAGCTCTTTGGGAACCGCTTGCGTGGCCCCAGAGACCTGGGGGCTGCAAGCTTTCCTGCTGCCTTCAGCCTCAAAACCACCCTTTCCCACTTGGTCCCACGCCAGGCCCAAAAATGGGCATATGTCTGGCGACTGGTCTCACGCCCAAAGAGCCAGCAGGGAAAACTATGCCTTGTTCTAAAGCTCTTTGGGAACCGCTTGCGTAGCCCCACACACCTGGGGGCTGCAGGCTTTCCTGCTGCCTTCAGCCTCAAAACCACCCTTTCCCACATGGCGCCGTGCCAGGCCCAAAAATGGCCATATATCTGGAGACTGGTCCCACGCCCAAAGAGCCAGCAGGGAAAACTATGCCTTGTTCTAGAGCTCTTTGGGAACCGCTTGCGTAGACCCACAGACCTGGGGGCTGCAGGTTTTTCTGGATCCTTCAGCCTCAAAAGCACCCTTTCCCACTTGGCGCCGCGCCAGGCCCAAAAATGGCCATATGTCTGGAGACTGGTCCCACGCCCAAAGAGCCAGCAGGGAAAACTATGCCTTGTTCTAAAGCTCTTTGGGAACCGCTTGCGTAGCCCCACACACCTGGGGGCTGCAGGCTTTCCTGCTGCCTTCAGCCTCAAAACCACCCTTTCCCACTTGGCGCCGTGCCAGGCCGAAAAATGGCCATATATCTGGAGACTGGTCCCACGCCCAAAGAGCCAGCAGGGAAAACTGTGCCTTGTTCTAAAGCTCTTTGGGAACCGCTTGCGTAGCCCCACACACCTGGGGGCTGCAGGCTTTCCTGCTGCCTTCAGCCTCAAAACCACCCTTTCCCACTTGGCGCCACGCCAGGCCCAAAAATGGCCATATGGCTGGAGATTGGTCCCACGCCCAAAGAGCCAGCAGGGAAAATTATGCCTTGTTATAAAGCTCTTTGGGAACCGCTTGCGTGGCCCCACAGACCTGGGGGCTGCAGGCTTTCCTGCTGCCTTCAGCCTCAAAACCACCCTTTCCCACTTGGCCCCGCGCCAGCCACAAAAATGGCCATATGTCTGGAGACTGGTCCCACGCCCAAAGAGCCAGCAGGGAAAACGATGCCTTGTTCTAAAGCTCTTTGGGAACCGCTTGCGTGGCCCCAGAGACCTGGGGGCTGCAAGCTTTCCTGCTGCCTTCAGCCTCAAAACCACCCTTTCCCACTTGGTCCCACGCCAGGCCCAAAAATGGGCATATGTCTGGCGACTGGTCTCACGCCCAAAGAGCCAGGAGGGAAAACTATGCCTTGTTCTAAAGCTCTTTGGGAACCGCTTGCGTAGCCCCACACACCTGGGGGCTGCAGGCTTTCCTGCTGCCTTCAGCCTCAAAACCACCCTTTCCCACATGGCGCCGTGCCAGGCCCAAAAATGGCCATATATCTGGAGACTGGTCCCACGCCCAAAGAGCCAGCAGGGAAAACTATGCCTTGTTCTAGAGCTCTTTGGGAACCGCTTGCGTAGACCCACAGACCTGGGGGCTGCAGGTTTTTCTGGATCCTTCAGCCTCAAAAGCACCCTTTCCCACTTGGCGCCGCGCCAGGCCCAAAAATGGCCATATGTCTGGAGACTGGTCCCACGCCCAAAGAGCCAGCAGGGAAAACTATGCCTTGTTCTAAAGCTCTTTGGGAACCGCTTGCGTAGCCCCACACACCTGGGGGCTGCAGGCTTTCCTGCTGCCTTCAGCCTCAAAAGCACCCTTTCCCACTTGGCGCCGCGCCAGGCCCAAAAATGGCCATATGTCTGGAGACTGGTCCCACGCCCAAAGAGCCAGCAGGGAAAACTGTGCCTTGTTCTAAAGCTCTTTGGGAACCGCTTGCGTAGCCCCACACACCTGGGGGCTGCAGGCTTTCCTGCTGCCTTCAGCCTCAAAACCACCCTTTCCCACTTGGCGCCACGCCAGGCACAAAAATGGCCATATGTCTGGCGACTGGTCTCACGCCCAAAGAGCCAGCAGGGAAAACTATGCCTTGTTCTAAAGCTCTTTGGGAACCGCTTGCGTAGCCCCACACACCTGGGGGCTGCAGGCTTTCCTGGCACCTTCAGCCTCAAAACCACCCTTTCCCACATGGCGCCGCGCCAGGCAAAAAAATGGCCATATGTCTGGAGACTGGTCCCACGCCCAAAGAGCCAGCAGGGAAAACTATGCCTTGTTCTAAAGCTCTTTGGGAACCGCTTGCGTAGCCCCACACACCTGCGGGCTGCAGGCTATCCTGCTGCCTTCAGCCTCAAAACCACCCTTTCCCACTTGGCGCCGCGCCAGGCCCAAAAATGGCCATATGTCTGGAGACTGGTCCCACGCCCAAAGAGCCAGCAGGGAAAAATGTGCCTTCTTCTAAAGCTCTTTGGGAACCGCTTGCGTAGCCCCACACACCTGGGGGCTGCAGGCTTTCCTGCTGCCTTCAGCCTCAAAACCACCCTTTCCCACATGGCGCCGCGCCAGGCACAAAAATGGCCATATGTCTGGAGACTGGTCCCACGCCCAAAGAGCCAGCAGGGAAAACTGTGCCTTGTTCTAAAGCTCTTTGGGAACCGCTTGTGTAGCCCCACACACCTGGGGGCTGCAGGCTTTTCTGGCACCTTCAGCCTCAAAACCACCATTTCCCACATGGCGTCACGCCAGGCAAAAAAATGGCCATATGTCTGGAGGTTGGTCCCACGCCCAAAGTGCCAGATGGAATACTATGCCTTGTTCTAAAGCTCTTTTGGGACCGCTTGTGTAGCCCCACAGACCTGGGGGCTGCAGGCTTTCCTGCTGCCTTCAGCCTCAAAACCACCCTTTCCCACTTGTCCCCGCGCCAGGCCCAAAAATGGCCATATGTCTGGAGACTGGTCCCACGCCCAAAGAGCCAGCAGGGAAAACGATGCCTTGTTCTAAAGCTCTTTGGGAACCGCTTGCGTGGCCCCAGAGACCTGGGGGCTGCAAGCTTTCCTGCTGCCTTCAGCCTCAAAACCACCCTTTCCCACTTGGCCCCACGCCAGGCACAAAAATGGCCATATGGCTGGAGATTGGTCCCACGCCCAAAGAGCCAGCAGGGAAAACTATGCCTTGTTCTAAAGCTCTTTGGGAACCACTTGCGTGGCCCCACAGACCTGGGGGCTGCAGGCTTTCCTGCTGCCTTCAGCCTCAAAACCACCCTTTCCCACTTGGCGCCGCGCCAGGCACAAAAATGGCCATATGTCTGGAGACTGGTCCCACGCCCAAAGAGCCAGCAGGGAAAACTATGCCTTGTTCTAAAGCTCTTTGGGAACCGCTTGCGTGGCCCCACAGACCTGCGGGCTGCAGGCTTTCCTGCTGCCTTCAGCCTCAAAACCACCCTTTCCCACTTGGCGTCGCGCCAGGCACAAAAATGGCTATATTTCTGGAGACTGGTCCCTTTCCCAAAGAGCCAGCAGGGAAAACTATGCCTTGTTCTAAAGCTCTTTGGGAACCGCTTGCGTAGCCCCACACACCTGGGGGCTGCAGGCTTTCCTGCTGCCTTCAGCCTCAAAACCACCCTTTCCCACTTGGCGCCACGCCAGGCACAAAAATGGCCATATGTCTGGCGACTGGTCCCACGCCCAAAGAGCCAGCAGGGAAAACTATGCCTTGTTCTAAAGCTCTTTGGGAACCGCTTGCGTAGCCCCACACACCTGGGGGCTGCAGACTTTCCTGCTGCCTTCAGCCTCAAAACCACCCTTTCCCACATGGCGCCAAGCCAAGCCCAAAAATGGCCATATGTCTGGAGACTGGTCCCACGCCCAAAGAGCCAGCAGGGAAAACTATGCCTTGTTCTAAAGCTCTTTGGGAACCGCTTGCGTAGCCCCACACACCTGCGGGCTGCAGGCTTTCCTGCTGCCTTCAGCCTCAAAACCACCCTTTCCCACTTGGCGCCGCGCCAGGCCCAAAAATGGCCATAGGTCTGGAGGTTGGTCCCACGCCCAAAGAGCGAGCAGGGAAAACTATGCCTTGTTCTAAAGCTCTTTGGGAACCGCTTGCGTAGCCCCACAGACCTGGGGGCTGCAGGCTTTTCTGGCACCTTCAGCCTCAAAACCACCCTTTCCCACATGGCGTCACGCCAGGCACAAAAAAGGCCATATGTCTGGAGGTTGGTCCCACGCCCAAAGAGCCAGCAGGGAAAACTATGCCTTGTTCTAAAGCTCTTTGGGAACCGCTTGCGTAGCCCCACAGACCTGGGGGCTGCAGGCTTTCCTGCTGCCTTCAGCCTCAAAACCACCCATTCCCACGTGGCGTCACGCCAGGCACAAAAATGGCCATATGTCTGGCGACTGGTCTCACGCCCAAAGAGCCAGCAGGGAAAACTATGCCTTGTTCTAAATCTCTTTGGGAACCGCTTGCGTAGCCCCACACACCTGGGGGCTGCAGGCTTTCCTGGCACCTTTAGCCTCAAAACCACCCTTTCCCACATGGCGTCACGCCAGGCACAAAAATGGCCATATGTCTGGAGGTTGGTCCCACGCCCAAAGAGCCAGCAGGGAAAACTATGCCTTGTTCTAAAGCTCTTTGGGAACCGCTTGCGTAGCCCCACACACCTGCGGGCTGCAGGCTTTCCTGCTGCCTTCAGCCTCAAAACCACCCTTTCCCACTTGGCGCCACGCCAGGCACAAAAATGGCCATATGTCTGGAGACTGGTCCCACGCCCAAAGAGCCAGCAGGGAAAACTGTGCCTTGTTCTAAAGCTCTTTGGGAACCGCTTGCGTACCCCACACACCTGGGGGCTGCAGGCTTTTCTGGCACCTTCAGCATCAAAACCACCCTTTCCCACATGGCGTCACGCCAGGCAAAAAAATGGCCATATGTCTGGAGGTTGGTCCCACGCCCAAAGTGCCAGATGGAATACTATGCCTTGTTCTAAAGCTCTTTTGGGACCGCTTGTGTAGCCCCACAGACCTGGGGGCTGCAGGCTTTCCTGCTGCCTTCAGCCTCAAAACCACCCTTTCCCACATGGCGCTGCGCCAGGCACAAAAATGGCCATATATCTGGAGATTGGTCCCACGCCCAAAGAGCCAGCAGGGAAATCTATGCCTTGTTCTAAAGCTCTTTGGGAACCGCTTGCGTGGCCCCACAGACCTGGGGGCTGCAGGCTTTCCTGCTGCCTTCAGCCTCAAAACCACCCTTTCCCACGTGGCGTCACGCCAGGCACAAAAATGGCCATATGTCTGGAGTTTGGTGCCACGCCCAAAGAGCCAGCAGGGAAAACTATGCCTTGTTCTAAAGCTCTTTGGGAACCGCTTGCGTGGCCCCACAGACCTGCGGGCTGCAGGCTTTCCTGCTGCCTTCAGCCTCAAAACCACCCTTTCCCACTTGGCGTTGCGCAAGGCACAAAAATGGCTATATTTCTGGAGACTGGTCCCTTTCCCAAAGAGCCAGCAGGGAAAACTATGCCTTGTTCTAAAGCTCTTTGGGAACCGCTTGCGTAGCCCCACACACCTGGGGGCTGCAGGCTTTCCTGCTGCCTTCAGCCTCAAAAACACCCTTTGGAACTTGGCGTGCCGCCAGGCACAAAAATGGCCATATGTCTGGAGATTAGTCCTACACCGAAAGAGCCAGCAGGGAAAACTATGCCTTGTTCTAAAGCTCTTTGGGAACCGCTTGCGTAGCCCCACACACCTGGGGGCTGCAGACTTTCCTGCTGCCTTCAGCCTCAAAACCACCCTTTCCCACATGGCGCCAAGCCAGGCCCAAAAATGGCCATATGTCTGGAGACTGGTCCCACGCCCAAAGAGCCAGCAGGGAAAACTATGCCTTGTTCTAAAGCTCTTTGGGGACGGCTTTCGTAGCCCCACAGACCTGGGGGCTGCAGGCTTTCCTGCTGCCTTCAGCCTCAAAACCACCCTTTCCCACATGGCGTCACGCCAGGCACAAAAATGGCCATATGTCTGGAGACTGGTCCCACGCCCAAAGAGCCAGCAGGGAAAACTATGCCTTGTTCTAAAGCTCTTTGGGAACCGCTTGCGTGGCCCCAGAGACCTGGGGGCTGCAAGCTTTCCTGCTGCCTTCAGCCTCAAAACCACCCTTTCCCACATGGCGCCGCGCCACGCCCAAAATTGGGCATATATCTGGAGATTTGTTCCACGCCCAAAGAGCCAGCAGGGAAAACGATGCCTTGTTCTAAAGCTCTTTGGGAACCACTTGCGTGGCCCCAGAGACCTGGGGGCTGCAAGCTTTCCTGCTGCCTTCAGCCTCAAAACCACCCTTTCCCACATGGCGTCACGCCAGGCCCAAATATGGCCATATATCTGGAGACTGGTCCCACGCCCAAAGAGCCAGCAGGGAAAACTATGTCTTGTTCTAAAGCTCTTTGGGAACCGCTTGCGTAGCCCCACACACCTGGGGGCTGCAGGCTTTCCTGCTGCCTTCAGCTTCAAAACCACCCTTTCCCACATGGCGTCACGCCAGGCCCAAAAATGGCCATATGTCTGGAGGTTGATCCCACGCCCAAAGAGCCAGCAGGGAAAACTATGCCTTGTTCTAAAGCTCTTTGGGATCTGCTTGCGTAGCCCCACACACCTGGGGGCTGCAGGCTTTTCTGGCACCTTCAGCCTCAAAACCACCATTTCCCACATGGCGTCGCGCCAGGCCCAAAAATGGCCATATGTCTGGAGACTGGTCCCACGCCCAAAGAGCCAGTAGGGAAAACTATGCCTTGTACTAAAGCTCTTTGGAGAACCGCTTGCATAGCCCCACACACCTGGGGGCTGCAGGCTTTCCTGCTGCCTTCAGCCTCAAAACCACCCTTTCCCACATGGCGCCACGCCAGGCACAAAAATGGCCATATGTCTGGAGACTGGTCCCACGCCCAAAGAGCCAGCAGGGAAAACTATGCCTTGTTCTAAAGCTCTTTGGGAACCGCTTGCGTAGCCCCACAGACCTGGGGGCTGCAGGCTTTCCTGCTGCCTTCAGCCTCAAAACCACCCTTTCCAACTTGGCCCCGCGCCAGGAACAAAAATGGCCATATATCTGGAGACTGGTCCCACGCCCAAAGAGCCAGCAGGGAAAACTATGCCTTATTCTAAAGCTCTTTGGGAACCGCTTGCGTGGCCCCACACACCTGCGGGCTGCAGACTTTCCTGCTGCCTTCAGCCTCAAAACCACCCTTTCACACTTGGAGTCGCTGAAGTTAAAAAAATGGCCATATGTCTGGAGACTGGTCCCACGCCCAAAGAGCCAGCAGGGAAAACTATGCCTTGTTCTAAAGCTCTTTGGGAACCGCTTGCGTAGCCCCACACACCTGGGGGCTGCAGGCTTTCCTGCTGCCTTCAGCCTTAAAAGCACCCTTTCCCACTTGGCGCCGCGCCAGGCCCAAAAATGGCCATATGTCTGGCGACTGGTCTCACGCCCAAAGAGCCAGCAGGGAAAACTATGCCTTGTTCTAAAGCTCTTTGGGAACGGCTTGCGTAGCCCCACAGACCTGGGGGCTGCAGGCTTTTCTGGCACCTTCAGCCTCAAAACCACCCTTTCCCAAATGGCGTCACGCCAGGCCCAAAAATGGCCATATGTCTGGAGACTGGTCCCACGCCCAAAGAGCCAGCAGGGAAAACTATGCCTTGTTCTAAACCTCTTTGGGAACGGCTTGCGTAGCCCCACACACCTTGGGGCTGCAGGCTTTCCTGCTGCCTTCAGCCTCAAAACCACCCTTTCCCACTTGGCGCCGCGCCAGGCCCAAAAATGGCCATATGTCTGGAGACTGGTCCCACGCCCAAAGAGCCAGCAGGGAAAACTATGCCTTGTTCTAAAGCTCTTTGGGAACCGCTTGCGTAGCCCCACACACCTGGGGGCTGCAGGCTTTCCTGCTGCCTTCAGCCTCAAAACATCTCGCTCTATGTCCCACATCCAAAGTGCCGAGAGAACTTGCTCCCCTGTCTTTGAGTACTGTTTGCACTGTCCCGATTACCTCTTTGCTAACATTCTCTTCAGAGCTGCAGTGAAACCAGGAACCACGTGGAGAAGGCACCCACACTGAAAGTGCCTGGAGGGAACATTGGGGCTTCTTCTCAGTGTCTCTGACATAGGGTTTCACTGTCCCGGGAAACTCTCTGCTAACACCCTGCAGAGCGCTGTGCCCAATATACAGAAACGTCTTGCGGTATCTCCTACAGGGAAAGTGCCAGGAGGGAAAAGTGAGGATTATGCTTAGACTTTCTCGGAACTGCTTCAAATCAACTAGATATCTTTGTGCTGTAAATCTCCCAACAGCCAAATGTAAAAGCAGCAAACATCTCGCTGTATGTCCCACATCCAAAGTGCCAAGAGAGAGCTTGCTCTCCCTGTCTTTGAGTACTGTTTGCACTGTCCCGATTACCTCTTTGCTAACATTCTCTTCAGAGCTGCAGTGAAACCAGGAACCACGTGGAGAAGGCACCCACACTGAAAGTGCCTGGAAGGAACGTTGGGGCTTCTTCTCAGTGTCTCTGACATAGGGTTTCACTTCCCGGGAAACTCTCTGCTAACACCCTGCAGAGCGCTGTGCCCAATATACAGAAACGTCTTGCGGTATCTCCTACAGGGAAAGTGCCAGGAGGAATTGTGGAGCTTGGTCTCAGTGTCTCTGAGAATTGCTCTGATTATCCGTGTGTCCTCTTTGCTAAGACACTCCAGAAAGCTGTCCTCAAAACCAACACACATCTTGACATATCTCCCACATTGATCGCAGTGTCTCCAGAAACGGCATTCAAGGAGCCAGGAACTTTTCTCCCTACACTGTCCATTGAGTTGTCCTCAAAACCAATATACATCCTGCTATATCTCCCACATGGAAAGTGCCAGGAGGGAAAAGTGAGGATTATGCTTAGACTTTCTCGGAACTGCTTCGAATCATCTAGATATCTTTGTGCTGTAAGTCTCCCAACAGCCAAACGTAAAAGCAGCAAACATCTCGCTGTATGTCCCACATCCAAAGTGCCAAGAGAGTAATGTAGAGCTTGCTCTCCCTGTCTTTGAGTACTGTTTGCACTGTCCCGATTACCTCTTTGCTAACATTCTCTTCAGAGCTGCAGTGAAACCAGGAACCACGTGGAGAAGGCACCCACACTGAAAGTGCCTGGAGGGAACATTGGGGCTTCTTCTCAGTGTCTTTGACATAGGGTTTCACTGTCCCGGGAAACTCTCTGCTAACACCCTGCAGAGCGCTGTGCCCAATATACAGAAACGTCTTGCGGTATCTCCTACAGGGAAAGTGCCAGGAGGGAAAAGTGAGGATTATGTTTAGACTTTCTCGGAACTGCTTCAAATCAACTAGATATCTTTGTGCTGTAAATCTCCCAACAGCCAAATGTAAAAGCAGCAAACATCTCGCTCTATGTCCCACATCCAAAGTGCCAAGAGAGAGCTTGCTCTCCCTGTCTTTGAGTACTGTTTGCACTGTCCCGATTACCTCTTTGCTAACATTCTCTTCAGAGCTGCAGTGAAACCAGGAACCACGTGGAGAAGGCACCCACACTGAAAGTGCCTGGAAGGAACGTTGGGGCTTCTTCTCAGTGTCTCTGATATAGGGTTTCACTGTCCCGGGAAACTCTCTGCTAACACCCTGCAGAGCGCTGTGCCCAATATACAGAAACGTCTTGCGGTATCTCCTACAGGGAAAGTGCCAGGAGGAATTGTGGAGCTTGGTCTCAGTGTCTCTGAGAATTGCTCTGATTATCCGTGTGACCTCTTTGCTAAGACACTCCAGAAAGCTGTCCTCAAAACCAACACACATCTTGACATATCTCCCATATTGATCGCAGTGTCTCCAGAAACGGCATTCAAGGAGCCAGGAACTTTTCTCCCTACACTGTCCATTGAGTTGTCCTCAAAACCAATATACATCCTGCTATATCTCCCACATGGAAAGTGCCAGGAGGGAAAAGTGAGGATTATGCTTAGACTTTCTCGGAACTGCTTCAAATCAACTAGATATCTTTGTGCTGTAAATCTCCCAACAGCCAAACGTAAAAGCAGCAAACATCTCGCTCTATGTCCCACATCCAAAGTGCCAAGAGAGTAATGTAGAGCTTGCTCTCCCTGTCTTTGAGTACTGTTTGCACTGTCCCGATTACCTCTTTGCTAACATTCTCTTCAGAGCTGCAGTGAAACCAGGAACCACGTGGAGAAGGCACCCACACTGAAAGTGCCTGGAGGGAACATTGGGGCTTCTTCTCAGTGTCTCTGACATAGGGTTTCACTGTCCCGGGAAACTCTCTGCTAACACCCTGCAGAGTGCTGTGCCCAATATACAGAAACGTCTTGCGGTATCTCCTACAGGGAAAGTGCCAGGAGGGAAAAGTGAGGATTATGCTTAGACTTTCTCGGAACTGCTTCAAATCAACTAGATATCTTTGTGCTGTAAATCTCCCAACAGCCAAATGTAAAAGCAGCAAACATCTCGCTGTATGTCCCACATCCAAAGTGCCAAGAGAGAGCTTGCTCTCCCTGTCTTTGAGTACTGTTTGCACTGTCCCGATTACCTCTTTGCTAACATTCTCTTCAGAGCTGCAGTGAAACCAGGAACCACGTGGAGAAGGCACCCACACTGAAAGTGCCTGGAGGGAACATTGGGGCTTCTTCTCAGTGTCTCTGACATAGGGTTTCACTGTCCCGGGAAACTCTCTGCTAACACCCTGCAGAGCGCTGTGCCCAATATACAGAAACGTCTTGCGGTATCCCCTACAGGGAAAGTGCCAGGAGGGAAAAGTGAGGATTATGCTTAGACTTTCTCGGAACTGCTTCAAATCAACTAGATATCTTTGTGCTGTAAATCTCCCAACAGCCAAATGTAAAAGCAGCAAACATCTCGCTGTATGTCCCACATCCAAAGTGCCAAGAGAGAGCTTGCTCTCCCTGCCTTTGAGTACTGTTTGCACTGTCCCGATTACCTCTTTGCTAACATTCTCTTCAGAGCTGCAGTGAAACCAGGAACCACGTGGAGAAGGCACCCACACTGAAAGTGCCTGGAAGGAACATTGGGGCTTCTTCTCAGTGTCTCTGATATAGGGTTTCACTGTCCCGGGAAACTCTCTGCTAACACCCTGCAGAGCGCTGTGCCCAATATACAGAAACGTCTTGCGGTATCTCCTACAGGGAAAGTGCCAGGAGGGAAAAGTGAGGATTTTGCTTAGACTTTCTCGGAACTGCTTCAAATCAACTAGATATCTTTGTGCTGTAAATCTCCCAACAGCCAAATGTAAAAGCAGCAAACATCTCGCTGTATGTCCCACATCCAAAATGCCAAGAGAGTAATGTAGAGCTTGCTCTCCCTGTCTTTGAGTACTGTTTGCACTGTCCCGATTACCTCTTTGCTAACATTCTCTTCAGAGCTGCAGTGAAACCAGGAACCACGTGGAGAAGGCACCCACACTGAAAGTGCCTGGAGGGAACATTGGGGCTTCTTCTCAGTGTCTCTGACATAGGGTTTCACTGTCCCGGGAAACTCTCTGCTAACACCCTGCAGAGCGCTGTGCCCAATATACAGAAACGTCTTGCGGTATCCCCTACAGGGAAAGTGCCAGGAGGGAAAAGTGAGGATTATGCTTAGACTTTCTCGGAACTGCTTCAAATCAACTAGATATCTTTGTGCTGTAAATCTCCCAACAGCCAAATGTAAAAGCAGCAAACATCTCGCTGTATGTCCCACATCCAAAGTGCCAAGACAGAGCTTGCTCTCCCTGTCTTTGAGTACTGTTTGCACTGTCCCGATTACCTCTTTGCTAACATTCTCTTCAGAGCTGCAGTGAAACCAGGAACCACGTGGAGAAGGCACCCACACTGAAAGTGCCTGGAGGGAACATTGGGGCTTCTTCTCAGTGTCTCTGACATAGGGTTTCACTGTCCCGGGAAACTCTCTGCTAACACCCTGCAGAGCGCTGTGCCCAATATACAGAAACGTCTTGCGGTATCTCCTACAGGGAAAGTGCCAGGAGGGAAAAGTGAGGATTATGCTTAGACTTTCTCGGAACTGCTTCAAATCAACTAGATATCTTTGTGCTGTAAATCTCCCAACAGCCAAATGTAAAAGCAGCAAACATCTCGCTGTATGTCCCACATCCAAAGTGCCAAGAGAGAGCTTGCTCTCCCTGTCTTTGAGTACTGTTTGCACTGTCCCGATTACCTCTTTGCTAACATTCTCTTCAGAGCTGCAGTGAAACCAGGAACCACGTGGAGAAGGCACCCACACTGAAAGTGCCTGGAGGGAACATTGGGGCTTCTTCTCAGTGTCTCTGACATAGGGTTTCACTGTCCCGGGAAACTCTCTGCTAACACCCTGCAGAGCGCTGTGCCCAATATACAGAAACGTCTTGCGGTATCCCGTACAGGGAAAGTGCCAGGAGGGAAAAGTGAGGATTATGCTTAGACTTTCTCGGAACTGCTTCAAATCAACTAGATATCTTTGTGCTGTAAATCTCCCAACAGCCAAATGTAAAAGCAGCAAACATCTCGCTCTATGTCCCACATCCAAAGTGCCGAGAGAACTTGCTCTCCCTGTCTTTGAGTACTGTTTGCACTGTCCCGATTACCTCTTTGCTAACATTCTCTTCAGAGCTGCAGTGAAACCAGGAACCACGTGGAGAAGGCACCCACACTGAAAGTGCCTGGAGGGAACATTGGGGCTTCTTCTCAGTGTCTCCGATATAGGGTTTCACTTCCCGGGAAACTCTCTGCTAACACCCTGCAGAGCGCTGTGCCCAATGTACAGAAACGTCTTGCGGTATCCCGTACAGGGAAAGTGCCAGGAGGGAAAAGTGAGGATTATGCTTAGACTTTCTCGGAACTGCTTCAAATCAACTAGATATCTTTGTGCTGTAAATCTCCCAACAGCCAAATGTAAAAGCAGCAAACATCTCGCTCTATGTCCCACATCCAAAATGCCAAGAGAGTAATGTAGAGCTTGCTCTCCCTGTCTTTGAGTACTGTTTGCACTGTCCCGATTACCTCTTTGCTAACATTCTCTTCAGAGCTGCAGTGAAACCAGGAACCACGTGGAGAAGGCACCCACACTGAAAGTGCCTGGAGGGAACATTGGGGCTTCTTCTCAGTGTCTCTGACATAGGGTTTCACTGTCCCGGGAAACTCTCTGCTAACACCCTGCAGAGCGCTGTGCCCAATATACAGAAACGTCTTGCGGTATCCCCTACAGGGAAAGTGCCAGGAGGGAAAAGTGAGGATTATGCTTAGACTTTCTCGGAACTGCTTCAAATCAACTAGATATCTTTGTGCTGTAAATCTCCCAACAGCCAAATGTAAAAGCAGCAAACATCTCGCTCTATGTCCCACATCCAAAGTGCCAAGAGAGAGCTTGCTCTCCCTGTCTTTGAGTACTGTTTGCACTGTCCCGATTACCTCTTTGCTAACATTCTCTTCAGAGCTGCAGTGAAACCAGGAACCACGTGGAGAAGGCACCCACACTGAAAGTGCCTGGAGGGAACATTGGGGCTTCTTCTCAGTGTCTCTGACATAGGGTTTCACTGTCCCGGGAAAGTCTCTGCTAACACCCTGCAGAGCGCTGTGCCCAATATACAGAAACGTCTTGCGGTATCTCCTACAGGGAAAGTGCCAGGAGGGAAAAGTGAGGATTTTGCTTAGACTTTCTCGGAACTGCTTCAAATCAACTAGATATCTTTGTGCTGTAAATCTCCCAACAGCCAAATGTAAAAGCAGCAAACATCTCGCTGTATGTCCCACATCCAAAGTGCCAAGAGAGTAATGTAGAGCTTGCTCTCCCTGTCTTTGAGCACTGTTTGCACTGTCCCGATTACCTCTTTGCTAACATTCTCTTCAGAGCTGCAGTGAAACCAGGAACCACGTGGAGAAGGCACCCACACTGAAAGTGCCTGGAGGGAACATTGGGGCTTCTTCTCAGTGTCTCTGACATAGGGTTTCACTGTCCCGGGAAACTCTCTGCTAACACCCTGCAGAGCGCTGTGCCCAATATACAGAAACGTCTTGCGGTATCTCCTACAGGGAAAGTGCCAGGAGGGAAAAGTGAGGATTATGCTTAGACTTTCTCGGAACTGCTTCAAATCAACTAGATATCTTTGTGCTGTAAATCTCCCAACAGCCAAATGTAAAAGCAGCAAACATCTCGCTGTATGTCCCACATCCAAAGTGCCAAGAGAGAGCTTGCTCTCCCTGTCTTTGAGTACTGTTTGCACTGTCCCGATTACCTCTTTGCTAACATTCTCTTCAGAGCTGCAGTGAAACCAGGAACCACGTGGAGAAGGCACCCACACTGAAAGTGCCTGGAGGGAACATTGGGGCTTCTTCTCAGTGTCTCTGACATAGGGTTTCACTGTCCCGGGAAACTCTCTGCTAACACCCTGCAGAGCGCTGTGCCCAATATACAGAAACGTCTTGCGGTATCCCGTACAGGGAAAGTGCCAGGAGGGAAAAGTGAGGATTATGCTTAGACTTTCTCGGAACTGCTTCAAATCAACTAGATATCTTTGTGCTGTAAATCTCCCAACAGCCAAATGTAAAAGCAGCAAACATCTCGCTCTATGTCCCACATCCAAAGTGCCGAGAGAACTTGCTCTCCCTGTCTTTGAGTACTGTTTGCACTGTCCCGATTACCTCTTTGCTAACATTCTCTTAAGAGCTGCAGTGAAACCAGGAACCACGTGGAGAAGGCACCCACACTGAAAGTGCCTGGAGGGAACATTGGGGCTTCTTCTCAGTGTCTCCGATATAGGGTTTCACTTCCCGGGAAACTCTCTGCTAACACCCTGCAGAGCGCTGTGCCCAATGTACAGAAACGTCTTGCGGTATCCCGTACAGGGAAAGTGCCAGGAGGGAAAAGTGAGGATTATGCTTAGACTTTCTCGGAACTGCTTCAAATCAACTAGATATCTTTGTGCTGTAAATCTCCCAACAGCCAAATGTAAAAGCAGCAAACATCTCGCTCTATGTCCCACATCCAAAGTGCCGAGAGAACTTGCTCTCCCTGTCTTTGAGTACTGTTTGCACTGTCCCGATTACCTCTTTGCTAACATTCTCTTCAGAGCTGCAGTGAAACCAGGAACCACGTGGAGAAGGCACCCACACTGAAAGTGCCTGGAGGGAACATTGGGGCTTCTTCTCAGTGTCTCCGATATAGGGTTTCACTTCCCGGGAAACTCTCTGCTAACACCCTGCAGAGCGCTGTGCCCAATGTACAGAAACGTCTTGCGGTATCCGGTACAGGGAAAGTGCCAGGAGGGAAAAGTGAGGATTATGCTTAGACTTTCTCGGAACTGCTTCAAATCAACTAGATATCTTTGTGCTGTAAATCTCCCAACAGCCAAATGTAAAAGCAGCAAACATCTCGCTGTATGTCCCACATCCAAAGTGCCGAGAGAACTTGCTCTCCCTGTCTTTGAGTACTGTTTGCACTGTCCCGATTACCTCTTTGCTAACATTCTCTTCAGAGCTGCAGTGAAACCAGGAACCACGTGGAGAAGGCACCCACACTGAAAGTGCCTGGAGTAAACATTGGGGCTTCTTCTCAGTGTCTCTGACATAGGGTTTCACTGTCCCGGGAAACTCTCTGCTAACACCCTGCAGAGTGCTGTGCCCAATATACAGAAACGTCTTGCGGTATCTCCTACAGGGAAAGTGCCAGGAGGGAAAAGTGAGGATTATGCTTAGACTTTCTCGGAACTGCTTCAAATCAACTAGATATCTTTGTGCTGTAAATCTCCCAACAGCCAAATGTAAAAGCAGCAAACATCTCGCTGTATGTCCCACATCCAAAGTGCCAAGAGAGTAATGTAGAGCTTGCTCTCCCTGTCTTTGAGTACTGTTTGCACTGTCCCGATTACCTCTTTGCTAACATTCTCTTAAGAGCTGCAGTGAAACCAGGAACCACGTGGAGAAGGCACCCACACTGAAAGTGCCTGGAAGGAACGTTGGGGCTTCTTCTCAGTGTCTCTGATATAGGGTTTCACTGTCCCGGGAAACTCTCTGCTAACACCCTGCAGAGCGCTGTGCCCAATATACAGAAACGTCTTGCGGTATCTCCTACAGGGAAAGTGCCAGGAGGGAAAAGTGAGGATTTTGCTTAGACTTTCTCGGAACTGCTTCAAATCAACTAGATATCTTTGTGCTGTAAATCTCCCAACAGCCAAATGTAAAAGCAGCAAAGATCTCGCTGTATGTCCCACATCCAAAGTGCCAAGAGAGTAATGTAGAGCTTGCTCTCCCTGTCTTTGAGTACTGTTTGCACTGTCCCGATTACCTCTTTGCTAACATTCTCTTCAGAGCTGCAGTGAAACCAGGAACCACGTGGAGAAGGCACCCACACTGAAAGTGCCTGGAGGGAACATTGGGGCTTCTTCTCACTGTCTCTGACATAGGGTTTCACTGTCCCGGGAAACTCTCTGCTAACACCCTGCAGAGCGCTGTGCCCAATATACAGAAACGTCTTGCGGTATCCCCTACAGGGAAAGTGCCAGGAGGGAAAAGTGAGGATTATGCTTAGACTTTCTCGGAACTGCTTCAAATCAACTAGATATCTTTGTGCTGTAAATCTCCCAACAGCCAAATGTAAAAGCAGCAAACATCTCGCTCTATGTCCCACATCCAAAGTGCCAAGAGAGAGCTTGCTCTCCCTGTCTTTGAGTACTGTTTGCACTGTCCCGATTACCTCTTTGCTAACATTCTCTTCAGAGCTGCAGTGAAACCAGGAACCACGTGGAGAAGGCACCCACACTGAAAGTGCCTGGAGGGAACACTGGGGCTTCTTCTCAGTGTCTCTGATATAGGGTTTCACTGTCCCAGGAAACTCTCTGCTAACACCCTGCAGAGCGCTGTGCCCAATGTACAGAAACGTCTTGCGGTATCCCGTACAGGGAAAGTGCCAGGAGGGAAAAGTGAGGATTATGCTTAGACTTTCTCGGAACTGCTTCAAATCAACTAGATATCTTTGTGCTGTAAATCTCCCAACAGCCAAATGTAAAAGCAGCAAACATCTCGCTCTATGTCCCACATCCAAAGTGCCAAGAGAGTAATGTAGAGCTTGCTCTCCCTGTCTTTGAGTACTGTTTGCACTGTCCCGATTACCTCTTTGCTAACATTCTCTTCAGAGCTGCAGTGAAACCAGGAACCACGTGGAGAAGGCACCCACACTGAAAGTGCCTGGAGGGAACATTGGGGCTTCTTCTCAGTGTCTCTGACATAGGGTTTCACTGTCCCGGGAAACTCTCTGCTAACACCCTGCAGAGCGCTGTGCCCAATATACAGAAACGTCTTGCGGTATCCCGTACAGGGAAAGTGCCAGGAGGGAAAAGTGAGGATTATGCTTAGACTTTCTCGGAACTGCTTCAAATCAACTAGATATCTTTGTGCTGTAAATCTCCCAACAGCCAAATGTAAAAGCAGCAAACATCTCGCTCTATGTCCCACATCCAAAGTGCCGAGAGAACTTGCTCTCCCTGTCTTTGAGTACTGTTTGCACTGTCCCGATTACCTCTTTGCTAACATTCTCTTCAGAGCTGCAGTGAAACCAGGAACCACGTGGAGAAGGCACCCACACTGAAAGTGCCTGGAGGGAACATTGGGGCTTCTTCTCAGTGTCTCCGATATAGGGTTTCACTTCCCGGGAAACTCTCTGCTAACACCCTGCAGAGCGCTGTGCCCAATGTACAGAAACGTCTTGCGGTATCCCGTACAGGGAAAGTGCCAGGAGGGAAAAGTGAGGATTATGCTTAGACTTTCTCGGAACTGCTTCAAATCAACTAGATATCTTTGTGCTGTAAATCTCCCAACAGCCAAATGTAAAAGCAGCAAACATCTCGCTCTATGTCCCACATCCAAAATGCCAAGAGAGTAATGTAGAGCTTGCTCTCCCTGTCTTTGAGTACTGTTTGCACTTTCCCGATTACCTCTTTGCTAACATTCTCTTCAGAGCTGCAGTGAAACCAGGAACCACGTGGAGAAGGCACCCACACTGAAAGTGCCTGGAGGGAACATTGGGGCTTCTTCTCAGTGTCTCTGACATAGGGTTTCACTGTCCCGGGAAACTCTCTGCTAACACCCTGCAGAGCGCTGTGCCCAATATACAGAAACGTCTTGCGGTATCCCCTACAGGGAAAGTGCCAGGAGGGAAAAGTGAGGATTATGCTTAGACTTTCTCGGAACTGCTTCAAATCAACTAGATATCTTTGTGCTGTAAATCTCCCAACAGCCAAATGTAAAAGCAGCAAACATCTCGCTCTATGTCCCACATCCAAAGTGCCAAGAGAGAGCTTGCTCTCCCTGTCTTTGAGTACTGTTTGCACTGTCCCGATTACCTCTTTGCTAACATTCTCTTCAGAGCTGCAGTGAAACCAGGAACCACGTGGAGAAGGCACCCACACTGAAAGTGCCTGGAGGGAACATTGGGGCTTCTTCTCAGTGTCTCTGACATAGGGTTTCACTGTCCCGGGAAAGTCTCTGCTAACACCCTGCAGAGCGCTGTGCCCAATATACAGAAACGTCTTGCGGTATCTCCTACAGGGAAAGTGCCAGGAGGGAAAAGTGAGGATTTTGCTTAGACTTTCTCGGAACTGCTTCAAATCAACTAGATATCTTTGTGCTGTAAATCTCCCAACAGCCAAATGTAAAAGCAGCAAACATCTCGCTGTATGTCCCACATCCAAAGTGCCAAGAGAGTAATGTAGAGCTTGCTCTCCCTGTCTTTGAGCACTGTTTGCACTGTCCCGATTACCTCTTTGCTAACATTCTCTTCAGAGCTGCAGTGAAACCAGGAACCACGTGGAGAAGGCACCCACACTGAAAGTGCCTGGAGGGAACATTGGGGCTTCTTCTCACTGTCTCTGACATAGGGTTTCACTGTCCCGGGAAACTCTCTGCTAACACCCTGCAGAGCGCTGTGCCCAATATACAGAAACGTCTTGCGGTATCTCCTACAGGGAAAGTGCCAGGAGGGAAAAGTGAGGATTATGCTTAGACTTTCTCGGAACTGCTTCAAATCAACTAGATATCTTTGTGCTGTAAATCTCCCAACAGCCAAATGTAAAAGCAGCAAACATCTCGCTGTATGTCCCACATCCAAAGTGCCAAGAGAGTAATGTAGAGCTTGCTCTCCCTGTCTTTGAGTACTGTTTGCACTGTCCCGATTACCTCTTTGCTAACATTCTCTTCAGAGCTGCAGTGAAACCAGGAACCACGTGGAGAAGGCACCCACACTGAAAGTGCCTGGAAGGAACGTTGGGGCTTCTTCTCAGTGTCTCTGATATAGGGTTTCACTGTCCCGGGAAACTCTCTGCTAACACCCTGCAGAGCGCTGTGCCCAATATACAGAAACGTCTTGCGGTATCTCCTACAGGGAAAGTGCCAGGAGGGAAAAGTGTGGATTTTGCTTAGACTTTCTCGGAACTGCTTCAAATCAACTAGATATCTTTGTGCTGTAAATCTCCCAACAGCCAAATGTAAAAGCAGCAAACATCTCGCTCTATGTCCCACATCCAAAGTGCCAAGAGAGTAATGTAGAGCTTGCTCTCCCTGTCTTTGAGTACTGTTTGCACTGTCCCGATTACCTCTTTGCTAACATTCTCTTCAGAGCTGCAGTGAAACCAGGAACCACGTGGAGAAGGCACCCACACTGAAAGTGCCTGGAGGGAACATTGGGGCTTCTTCTCAGTGTCTCTGACATAGGGTTTCACTGTCCCGGGAAACTCTCTGCTAACACCCTGCAGAGCGCTGTGCCCAATATACAGAAACGTCTTGCGGTATCCCGTACAGGGAAAGTGCCAGGAGGGAAAAGTGAGGATTATGCTTAGACTTTCTCGGAACTGCTTCAAATCAACTAGATATCTTTGTGCTGTAAATCTCCCAACAGCCAAATGTAAAAGCAGCAAACATCTCGCTCTATGTCCCACATCCAAAGTGCCGAGAGAACTTGCTCTCCCTGTCTTTGAGTACTGTTTGCACTGTCCCGATTACCTCTTTGCTAACATTCTCTTCAGAGCTGCAGTGAAACCAGGAACCACGTGGAGAAGGCACCCACACTGAAAGTGCCTGGAGGGAACATTGGGGCTTCTTCTCAGTGTCTCCGATATAGGGTTTCACTTCCCGGGAAACTCTCTGCTAACACCCTGCAGAGCGCTGTGCCCAATGTACAGAAACGTCTTGCGGTATCCCGTACAGGGAAAGTGCCAGGAGGGAAAAGTGAGGATTATGCTTAGACTTTCTCGGAACTGCTTCAAATCAACTAGATATCTTTGTGCTGTAAATCTCCCAACAGCCAAATGTAAAAGCAGCAAACATCTCGCTCTATGTCCCACATCCAAAATGCCAAGAGAGTAATGTAGAGCTTGCTCTCCCTGTCTTTGAGTACTGTTTGCACTTTCCCGATTACCTCTTTGCTAACATTCTCTTCAGAGCTGCAGTGAAACCAGGAACCACGTGGAGAAGGCACCCACACTGAAAGTGCCTGGAGGGAACATTGGGGCTTCTTCTCAGTGTCTCTGACATAGGGTTTCACTGTCCCGGGAAACTCTCTGCTAACACCCTGCAGAGCGCTGTGCCCAATATACAGAAACGTCTTGCGGTATCCCCTACAGGGAAAGTGCCAGGAGGGAAAAGTGAGGATTATGCTTAGACTTTCTCGGAACTGCTTCAAATCAACTAGATATCTTTGTGCTGTAAATCTCCCAACAGCCAAATGTAAAAGCAGCAAACCTCTCGCTCTATGTCCCACATCCAAAGTGCCAAGAGAGAGCTTGCTCTCCCTGTCTTTGAGTACTGTTTGCACTGTCCCGATTACCTCTTTGCTAACATTCTCTTCAGAGCTGCAGTGAAACCAGGAACCACGTGGAGAAGGCACCCACACTGAAAGTGCCTGGAGGGAACATTGGGGCTTCTTCTCAGTGTCTCTGACATAGGGTTTCACTGTCCCGGGAAAGTCTCTGCTAACACCCTGCAGAGCGCTGTGCCCAATATACAGAAACGTCTTGCGGTATCTCCTACAGGGAAAGTGCCAGGAGGGAAAAGTGAGGATTTTGCTTAGACTTTCTCGGAACTGCTTCAAATCAACTAGATATCTTTGTGCTGTAAATCTCCCAACAGCCAAATGTAAAAGCAGCAAACATCTCGCTCTATGTCCCACATCCAAAGTGCCAAGAGAGTAATGTAGAGCTTGCTCTCCCTGTCTTTGAGCACTGTTTGCACTGTCCCGATTACCTCTTTGCTAACATTCTCTTCAGAGCTGCAGTGAAACCAGGAACCACGTGGAGAAGGCACCCACACTGAAAGTGCCTGGAGGGAACATTGGGGCTTCTTCTCACTGTCTCTGACATAGGGTTTCACTGTCCCGGGAAACTCTCTGCTAACACCCTGCAGAGCGCTGTGCCCAATATACAGAAACGTCTTGCGGTATCTCCTACAGGGAAAGTGCCAGGAGGGAAAAGTGAGGATTATGCTTAGACTTTCTCGGAACTGCTTCAAATCAACTAGATATCTTTGTGCTGTAAATCTCCCAACAGCCAAATGTAAAAGCAGCAAACATCTCGCTGTATGTCCCACATCCAAAGTGCCAAGAGAGAGCTTGCTCTCCCTGTCTTTGAGTACTGTTTGCACTGTCCCGATTACCTCTTTGCTAACATTCTCTTCAGAGCTGCAGTGAAACCAGGAACCACGTGGAGAAGGCACCCACACTGAAAGTGCCTGGAGGGAACATTGGGGCTTCTTCTCAGTGTCTCTGACATAGGGTTTCACTGTCCCGGGAAACTCTCTGCTAACACCCTGCAGAGCGCTGTGCCCAATATACAGAAACGTCTTGCGGTATCCCGTACAGGGAAAGTGCCAGGAGGGAAAAGTGAGGATTATGCTTAGACTTTCTCGGAACTGCTTCAAATCAACTAGATATCTTTGTGCTGTAAATCTCCCAACAGCCAAATGTAAAAGCAGCAAACATCTCGCTCTATGTCCCACATCCAAAGTGCCGAGAGAACTTGCTCTCCCTGTCTTTGAGTACTGTTTGCACTGTCCCGATTACCTCTTTGCTAACATTCTCTTAAGAGCTGCAGTGAAACCAGGAACCACGTGGAGAAGGCACCCACACTGAAAGTGCCTGGAGGGAACATTGGGGCTTCTTCTCAGTGTCTCCGATATAGGGTTTCACTTCCCGGGAAACTCTCTGCTAACACCCTGCAGAGCGCTGTGCCCAATGTACAGAAACGTCTTGCGGTATCCCGTACAGGGAAAGTGCCAGGAGGGAAAAGTGAGGATTATGCTTAGACTTTCTCGGAACTGCTTCAAATCAACTAGATATCTTTGTGCTGTAAATCTCCCAACAGCCAAATGTAAAAGCAGCAAACATCTCGCTCTATGTCCCACATCCAAAGTGCCGAGAGAACTTGCTCTCCCTGTCTTTGAGTACTGTTTGCACTGTCCCGATTACCTCTTTGCTAACATTCTCTTCAGAGCTGCAGTGAAACCAGGAACCACGTGGAGAAGGCACCCACACAGAAAGTGCCTGGAGGGAACATTGGGGCTTCTTCTCAGTGTCTCCGATATAGGGTTTCACTTCCCGGGAAACTCTCTGCTAACACCCTGCAGAGCGCTGTGCCCAATGTACAGAAACGTCTTGCGGTATCCGGTACAGGGAAAGTGCCAGGAGGGAAAAGTGAGGATTATGCTTAGACTTTCTCGGAACTGCTTCAAATCAACTAGATATCTTTGTGCTGTAAATCTCCCAACAGCCAAATGTAAAAGCAGCAAACATCTCGCTGTATGTCCCACATCCAAAGTGCCGAGAGAACTTGCTCTCCCTGTCTTTGAGTACTGTTTGCACTGTCCCGATTACCTCTTTGCTAACATTCTCTTCAGAGCTGCAGTGAAACCAGGAACCACGTGGAGAAGGCACCCACACTGAAAGTGCCTGGAGGGAACATTGGGGCTTCTTCTCAGTGTCTCTGACATAGGGTTTCACTGTCCCGGGAAACTCTCTGCTAACACCCTGCAGAGTGCTGTGCCCAATATACAGAAACGTCTTGCGGTATCTCCTACAGGGAAAGTGCCAGGAGGGAAAAGTGAGGATTATGCTTAGACTTTCTCGGAACTGCTTCAAATCAACTAGATATCTTTGTGCTGTAAATCTCCCAACAGCCAAATGTAAAAGCAGCAAACATCTCGCTGTATGTCCCACATCCAAAGTGCCAAGAGAGTAATGTAGAGCTTGCTCTCCCTGTCTTTGAGTACTGTTTGCACTGTCCCGATTACCTCTTTGCTAACATTCTCTTAAGAGCTGCAGTGAAACCAGGAACCACGTGGAGAAGGCACCCACACTGAAAGTGCCTGGAAGGAACGTTGGGGCTTCTTCTCAGTGTCTCTGATATAGGGTTTCACTGTCCCGGGAAACTCTCTGCTAACACCCTGCAGAGCGCTGTGCCCAATATACAGAAACGTCTTGCGGTATCTCCTACAGGGAAAGTGCCAGGAGGGAAAAGTGAGGATTTTGCTTAGACTTTCTCGGAACTGCTTCAAATCAACTAGATATCTTTGTGCTGTAAATCTCCCAACAGCCAAATGTAAAAGCAGCAAAGATCTCGCTGTATGTCCCACATCCAAAGTGCCAAGAGAGTAATGTAGAGCTTGCTCTCCCTGTCTTTGAGTACTGTTTGCACTGTCCCGATTACCTCTTTGCTAACATTCTCTTCAGAGCTGCAGTGAAACCAGGAACCACGTGGAGAAGGCACCCACACTGAAAGTGCCTGGAGGGAACATTGGGGCTTCTTCTCACTGTCTCTGACATAGGGTTTCACTGTCCCGGGAAACTCTCTGCTAACACCCTGCAGAGCGCTGTGCCCAATATACAGAAACGTCTTGCGGTATCCCCTACAGGGAAAGTGCCAGGAGGGAAAAGTGAGGATTATGCTTAGACTTTCTCGGAACTGCTTCAAATCAACTAGATATCTTTGTGCTGTAAATCTCCCAACAGCCAAATGTAAAAGCAGCAAACATCTCGCTCTATGTCCCACATCCAAAGTGCCAAGAGAGAGCTTGCTCTCCCTGTCTTTGAGTACTGTTTGCACTGTCCCGATTACCTCTTTGCTAACATTCTCTTCAGAGCTGCAGTGAAACCAGGAACCACGTGGAGAAGGCACCCACACTGAAAGTGCCTGGAGGGAACACTGGGGCTTCTTCTCAGTGTCTCTGATATAGGGTTTCACTGTCCCAGGAAACTCTCTGCTAACACCCTGCAGAGCGCTGTGCCCAATGTACAGAAACGTCTTGCGGTATCCCGTACAGGGAAAGTGCCAGGAGGGAAAAGTGAGGATTATGCTTAGACTTTCTCGGAACTGCTTCAAATCAACTAGATATCTTTGTGCTGTAAATCTCCCAACAGCCAAATGTAAAAGCAGCAAACATCTCGCTGTATGTCCCACATCCAAAGTGCCAAGAGAGTAATGTAGAGCTTGCTCTCCCTGTCTTTGAGTACTGTTTGCACTGTCCCGATTACCTCTTTGCTAACATTCTCTTCAGAGCTGCAGTGAAACCAGGAACCACGTGGAGAAGGCACCCACACTGAAAGTGCCTGGAAGGAACGTTGGGGCTTCTTCTCAGTGTCTCTGATATAGGGTTTCACTGTCCCGGGAAACTCTCTGCTAACACCCTGCAGAGCGCTGTGCCCAATATACAGAAACGTCTTGCGGTATCTCCTACAGGGAAAGTGCCAGGAGGGAAAAGTGTGGATTTTGCTTAGACTTTCTCGGAACTGCTTCAAATCAACTAGATATCTTTGTGCTGTAAATCTCCCAACAGCCAAATGTAAAAGCAGCAAACATCTCGCTCTATGTCCCACATCCAAAGTGCCAAGAGAGTAATGTAGAGCTTGCTCTCCCTGTCTTTGAGTACTGTTTGCACTGTCCCGATTACCTCTTTGCTAACATTCTCTTCAGAGCTGCAGTGAAACCAGGAACCACGTGGAGAAGGCACCCACACTGAAAGTGCCTGGAGGGAACATTGGGGCTTCTTCTCACTGTCTCTGACATAGGGTTTCACTGTCCTGGGAAACTCTCTGCTAACACCCTGCAGAGCGCTGTGCCCAATATACAGAAACGTCTTGCGGTATCCCCTACAGGGAAAGTGCCAGGAGGGAAAAGTGAGGATTATGCTTAGACTTTCTCGGAACTGCTTCAAATCAACTAGATATCTTTGTGCTGTAAATCTCCCAACAGCCAAATGTAAAAGCAGCAAACATCTCGCTCTATGTCCCACATCCAAAGTGCCAAGAGAGAGCTTGCTCTCCCTGTCTTTGAGTACTGTTTGCACTGTCCCGATTACCTCTTTGCTAACATTCTCTTCAGAGCTGCAGTGAAACCAGGAACCACGTGGAGAAGGCACCCACACTGAAAGTGCCTGGAGGGAACACTGGGGCTTCTTCTCAGTGTCTCTGATATAGGGTTTCACTGTCCCAGGAAACTCTCTGCTAACACCCTGCAGAGCGCTGTGCCCAATGTACAGAAACGTCTTGCGGTATCCCGTACAGGGAAAGTGCCAGGAGGGAAAAGTGAGGATTATGCTTAGACTTTCTCGGAACTGCTTCAAATCAACTAGATATCTTTGTGCTGTAAATCTCCCAACAGCCAAATGTAAAAGCAGCAAACATCTCGCTCTATGTCCCACATCCAAAGTGCCGAGAGAACTTGCTCCCCTGTCTTTGAGTACTGTTTGCACTGTCCCGATTACCTCTTTGCTAACATTCTCTTCAGAGCTGCAGTGAAACCAGGAACCACGTGGAGAAGGCACCCACACTGAAAGTGCCTGGAGGGAACATTGGGGCTTCTTCTCAGTGTCTCTGACATAGGGTTTCACTGTCCCGGGAAACTCTCTGCTAACACCCTGCAGAGCGCTGTGCCCAATATACAGAAACGTCTTGCGGTATCTCCTACAGGGAAAGTGCCAGGAGGGAAAAGTGAGGATTATGCTTAGACTTTCTCGGAACTGCTTCAAATCAACTAGATATCTTTGTGCTGTAAATCTCCCAACAGCCAAATGTAAAAGCAGCAAACATCTCGCTGTATGTCCCACATCCAAAGTGCCAAGAGAGTAATGTAGAGCTTGCTCTCCCTGTCTTTGAGTACTGTTTGCACTGTCCCGATTACCTCTTTGCTAACATTCTCTTCAGAGCTGCAGTGAAACCAGGAACCACGTGGAGAAGGCACCCACACTGAAAGTGCCTGGAGGGAACATTGGGGCTTCTTCTCAGTGTCTCTGACATAGGGTTTCACTGTCCCGGGAAACTCTCTGCTAACACCCTGCAGAGCGCTGTGCCCAATATACAGAAACGTCTTGCGGTATCTCCTACAGGGAAAGTGCCAGGAGGGAAAAGTGAGGATTTTGCTTAGACTTTCTCGGAACTGCTTCAAATCAACTAGATATCTTTGTGCTGTAAATCTCCCAACAGCCAAATGTAAAAGCAGCAAACATCTCGCTGTATGTCCCACATCCAAAGTGCCAAGAGAGAGCTTGCTCTCCCTGTCTTTGAGTACTGTTTGCACTGTCCCGATTACCTCTTTGCTAACATTCTCTTCAGAGCTGCAGTGAAACCAGGAACCACGTGGAGAAGGCACCCACACTGAAAGTGCCTGGAGGGAACATTGGGGCTTCTTCTCACTGTCTCTGACATAGGGTTTCACTTCCCGGGAAACTCTCTGCTAACACCCTGCAGAGCGCTGTGCCCAATGTACAGAAACGTCTTGCGGTATCCCGTACAGGGAAAGTGCCAGGAGGGAAAAGTGAGGATTATGCTTAGACTTTCTCGGAACTGCTTCAAATCAACTAGATATCTTTGTGCTGTAAATCTCCCAACAGCCAAATGTAAAAGCAGCAAACATCTCGCTGTATGTCCCACATCCAAAGTGCCGAGAGAACTTGCTCTCCCTGTCTTTAAGTACTGTTTGCACTGTCCCGATTACCTCTTTGCTAACATTCTCTTCAGAGCTGCAGTGAAACCAGGAACCACGTGGAGAAGGCACCCACACTGAAAGTGCCTGGAGGGAACACTGGGGCTTCTTCTCAGTGTCTCCGATATAGGGTTTCACTGTCCCAGGAAACTCTCTGCTAACACCCTGCAGAGCGCTGTGCCCAATGTACAGAAACGTCTTGCGGTATCCCGTACAGGGAAAGTGCCAGGAGGGAAAAGTGAGGATTATGCTTAGACTTTCTCGGAACTGCTTCAAATCAACTAGATATCTTTGTGCTGTAAATCTCCCAACAGCCAAATGTAAAAGCAGCAAACATCTCGCTCTATGTCCCACATCCAAAGTGCCGAGAGAACTTGCTCCCCTGTCTTTGAGTACTGTTTGCACTGTCCCGATTACCTCTTTGCTAACATTCTCTTCAGAGCTGCAGTGAAACCAGGAACCACGTGGAGAAGGCACCCACACTGAAAGTGCCTGGAGGGAACATTGGGGCTTCTTCTCAGTGTCTCTGACATAGGGTTTCACTGTCCCGGGAAACTCTCTGCTAACACCCTGCAGAGCGCTGTGCCCAATATACAGAAACGTCTTGCGGTATCTCCTACAGGGAAAGTGCCAGGAGGGAAAAGTGAGGATTATGCTTAGACTTTCTCGGAACTGCTTCAAATCAACTAGATATCTTTGTGCTGTAAATCTCCCAACAGCCAAATGTAAAAGCAGCAAACATCTCGCTGTATGTCCCACATCCAAAGTGCCAAGAGAGTAATGTAGAGCTTGCTCTCCCTGTCTTTGAGTACTGTTTGCACTGTCCCGATTACCTCTTTGCTAACATTCTCTTCAGAGCTGCAGTGAAACCAGGAACCACGTGGAGAAGGCACCCACACTGAAAGTGCCTGGAGGGAACATTGGGGCTTCTTCTCAGTGTCTCTGACATAGGGTTTCACTGTCCCGGGAAACTCTCTGCTAACACCCTGCAGAGCGCTGTGCCCAATATACAGAAACGTCTTGCGGTATCCCGTACAGGGAAAGTGCCAGGAGGGAAAAGTGAGGATTATGCTTAGACTTTCTCGGAACTGCTTCAAATCAACTAGATATCTTTGTGCTGTAAATCTCCCAACAGCCAAATGTAAAAGCAGCAAACATCTCGCTCTATGTCCCACATCCAAAGTGCCAAGAGAGAGCTTGCTCTCCCTGTCTTTGAGTACTGTTTGCACTGTCCCGATTACCTCTTTGCTAACATTCTCTTCAGAGCTGCAGTGAAACCAGGAACCACGTGGAGAAGGCACCCACACTGAAAGTGCCTGGAGGGAACATTGGGGCTTCTTCTCACTGTCTCTGACATAGGGTTTCACTTCCCGGGAAACTCTCTGCTAACACCCTGCAGAGCGCTGTGCCCAATGTACAGAAACGTCTTGCGGTATCCCCTACAGGGAAAGTGCCAGGAGGGAAAAGTGAGGATTATGCTTAGACTTTCTCGGAACTGCTTCAAATCAACTAGATATCTTTGTGCTGTAAATCTCCCAACAGCCAAATGTAAAAGCAGCAAACATCTCGCTGTATGTCCCACATCCAAAGTGCCGAGAGAACTTGCTCTCCCTGTCTTTAAGTACTGTTTGCACTGTCCCGATTACCTCTTTGCTAACATTCTCTTCAGAGCTGCAGTGAAACCAGGAACCACGTGGAGAAGGCACCCACACTGAAAGTGCCTGGAGGGAACATTGGGGCTTCTTCTCACTGTCTCTGACATAGGGTTTCACTGTCCCGGGAAACTCTCTGCTAACACCCTGCAGAGCGCTGTGCCCAATATACAGAAACGTCTTGCGGTATCTCCTACAGGGAAAGTGCCAGGAGGGAAAAGTGAGGATTATGCTTAGACTTTCTCGGAACTGCTTCAAATCAACTAGATATCTTTGTGCTGTAAATCTCCCAACAGCCAAATGTAAAAGCAGCAAACATCTCGCTCTATGTCCCACATCCAAAGTGCCAAGAGAGTAATGTAGAGCTTGCTCTCCCTGTCTTTGAGTACTGTTTGCACTGTCCCGATTACCTCTTTGCTAACATTCTCTTCAGAGCTGCAGTGAAACCAGGAACCACGTGGAGAAGGCACCCACACTGAAAGTGCCTGGAGGGAACATTGGGGCTTCTTCTCAGTGTCTCTGACATAGGGTTTCACTGTCCCGGGAAACTCTCTGCTAACACCCTGCAGAGCGCTGTGCCCAATATACAGAAACGTCTTGCGGTATCTCCTACAGGGAAAGTGCCAGGAGGGAAAAGTGAGGATTATGCTTAGACTTTCTCGGAACTGCTTCAAATCAACTAGATATCTTTGTGCTGTAAATCTCCCAACAGCCAAATGTAAAAGCAGCAAACATCTCGCTCTATGTCCCACATCCAAAGTGCCAAGAGAGTAATGTAGAGCTTGCTCTCCCTGTCTTTGAGTACTGTTTGCACTGTCCCGATTACCTCTTTGCTAACATTCTCTTCAGAGCTGCAGTGAAACCAGGAACCACGTGGAGAAGGCACCCACACTGAAAGTGCCTGGAGGGAACACTGGGGCTTCTTCTCAGTGTCTCTGATATAGGGTTTCACTGTCCCGGGAAACTCTCTGCTAACACCCTGCAGAGCGCTGTGCCCAATGTACAGAAACGTCTTGCGGTATCCGGTACAGGGAAAGTGCCAGGAGGGAAAAGTGAGGATTATGCTTAGACTTTCTCGGAACTGCTTCAAATCAACTAGATATC